>NW_008752325.1:75705-88354 GCF_000715545.1 Opisthorchis viverrini
TCCTGGATGGGGACCCCGAGACGGGCCACATCAATGGCTGGAGACATTGTCAGACATGGCCCAGTCGTGCCCTCAATGCCGCTCGTGATTCAAAGCTATTGCCTTCAATGCATAGCTTCTTTTTCACCCCCGCTCGCACTTGAGAGCCCACTGACAGTGCTAGATTTATGGACCAACTTGCCAGCTCGCGCCTGCAATGCGCAGCTACCTGCCCCCTCCCCCAACGAAACTGCGGCAGCTGCAACCACTGTACGACGAGTACGCGCTCATTACAGCTGACAGTGATGATGATGATGATTAGTAATAATTATATAGAAAATCCCTCCTTAGTTGGAGCTGCAACTTTGTCAAACACCTGACAAATTTAGAGCAGCCATCTACGGCATTGAAATCCAGCGTCAGGATCACTACAAACGATGTCATCCGCGTATTCGAGCTAACTACACCATAGTGGCATTGCATGACGCACAAATACAACAAGATACGATATGAAGATTACTGCGAGCAAAAAGATGCACTGCCATAACACGAGTAGGTGAACTCAAGTCCACCGTTTCGATGTGTGACAAATAAGAAGCTAGCTATTTACATGACAATCGCTGCTGTGGTAGGATCGTGACTTCGACATCCCTTACCCGTAGAGTGAGCGATGAAATCAGTGAAAGTGGATTTGGGATTGTGTCCTCTCGGTTCCCATTCTTGTTCGAAGGTTTGCCATTTTTATCACTTAAAGGAGTTTAACATTATTGGAAAAACTAGTTGCTGGTCGTAACATCATGCTCTTCGTAAGAATGAGAGTGCCTGAAATCCAGGTCTTGACTTGAACGTAACATCATCATCCCCAGTGTGCGAACCAGCAGTATTCTAGTACTGTACTCTATGACTGACACTTATCTTGTCACATTTACTGCTTATTTGGTCAACTGTAAATCAGGAGCAAATTGCTGCATAACATGTGTCCAACGTGCCACTGTCGAAAGTAACCTGGTCACTTCGAGAGAATCTTAGCGTTCGGCCTCTAAGCTCTGTGCATCATCGAACTATATTGCGATAGCAAATGTGCCCGCAAGTGAACATACAAGTTCAACAAATGCTATCATGAGAACGCGCCAGATGTTCAGACATACCTCTTGCTTCTTGTGAGACCTGCCACTCTCCCATGTTCTGCACAATCGCCGTCGTTTTTGGCGTCTCCATCACCAGCTCAGCTACCGCAACTCCACAGGCAAACATTAGGAAAGAACTTGCAATTTTAATGTTGTTCACAACGACCAGAAGTCTAACCTAATCTTACTTACCGTTTTTGGTGGCCTAGTGACTATGAAAACTGAAAAGCGTATGAATGAGCTTTTAACGCTGAACAGTGAGTGCTAGCCACCTTTAGACTGAAGTTCAAGTGGCACTGGGCTGTTTTATCCGTTCTGTCCAGATACGTAGTGTCTGGAGGCCAGCCGTCCCCATTAACCGAACATCACATCCATTGGACACATGTCTCACTTTCGGACTACGGACCAAACGAAGGCATGTCCTGAGTGGTCAAAATGCCAACCAATCTGGACTGGACGTCTTCAGCTCAACGCTTCTTGTCCCATCACACGGATTCTAGCATGACCTTGTGACTGCTCTATAGATATACCTGTGACAATCTTCCTTGGTCTCCATAAAAGTGGGTCTGAAGCTACCGTGCATTTTGATATATCATAGTAGGCGGCGCAGGAAGCTAAGGACCATCACTGAGTTGCGCGACCGTTCAGCAATTCACCAAACGCAGATCCACATGACCAATTATTATTTATGATTTGTTCATTTATGATGCTTTATAGATCATCCTTGCAATTCGAACGAAATTGACCTGTTTGTTGACAGAAATTTGTGCATAACTCTGAAAGTGTTCTTTCACTTAGTAGATTTTGTTCACCAACTAAAATTTCAAGAATCCATACGACAGGGAACAGCCACAAGGTCCTTCGTGAATCAGAAAAAAATCAGAATAAATACGGCGTCTGCAAGACAGTTGTTATCCATTAAATGAAACGGCCACAATTAGGGTGGTCACTTCGTCAACAGTCGTCATATGCTTCTGGTACATTCGAAGATCTGATATGCTCTTTCTTTTGAAACGTGCCGTCAAGTGATAGGACGTTGTGTTTCAACATTTTGGCAGGTGAATTCAACGAGGTATGCCCTGTTTCACAGGCCGGTTTAAGTATTTCACGCTTGTCCGCTGCTCTCGGTCCGGATGAGATAGGCTGACTGTTCCACAAAACAGTTTGACCGTTCGGAGCTACTTCATAAATCATATGAGGATGTACTTGACGGTGGTACGGGTCTGCATTGATGTCCAGGTTTTTGGATGACACTGTGTAGCCCTGCTATAGTGTCACCCATTTGGCTTTTAGTCCTTCGCTAGTCGCCAAATTAAGAAACTGGATACATAAGGGTACCAAGTCATCATTAAACTATCTGCTTATACAGGTACACTGTGTAGCTATAGTGTCACCCATTTGGCTTTTAGTCCTTCGCTAGTCGCCAAATTAAGAAACTGGATACATAAGGGTACCAAGTCAAGTCATAACTATCTGCTTATACAGGTCACAACTGTCAAAATATCCGGTCCGTCTGTTTCAATGCCATGGGATTACGACACAGAGTACTTTCACTTAAACACGTGACAATCTTGGAGTGGCTTAAATATCCCCATGGTTTGAAAAAGAACACAGTGACGAACATTAATGTTTTCGGGATCTCGCTGTCAGGTCAGTATATATCTAATGTCTAAAATAGCGGGGAAAAATGAAATACGCCGCGAAGATTGCTTAGTAAAATGCAAAACGTGGAGACACGAACGACTGATCATCTGCGCCCCCATGTCCCATCTAGTTAGATGCTGTGAGACAGTCAAGAGGGCTTTTGAGGCAGTTGGCCGGTTGTTCCGTGGCACACGACCAAGGCAGACTCGGCGTTCGTAGGAAACGTTTTTGACAGCCCAGTACCGGGTTTCGCAGGCGTATAGCGACTGCCTCGACCGTAGTCAAGCAACGCCGTTGAATAGATACTGGCAGGCTATTTGGCACGCGGTAAATGATTGGAAAGTTGGCATGACTACGTGCCCGGTGTCAATTAGGTGGGGTACGATTGGGCCCGTGGCTGAACTGTTGAGGCTAGTGGTATTCCAGTAAGAGTGGTGCTCGCGTATTATCGTGGAAAGTTGCCGTGTCGTGCGCCCAACATACTCCGCTGAATTAAAGCAGGAGAATGAATACACAACCATATTCTGGGTAGGGACTGGCATCTTGTCTGTGAAGTTTAAGTTGAGCAAAGGGTTTGTTGTAAACCAAGACCGCAGATTGCCAGCCGGAGAGGATTGAAACAAGCGTTTGTTGACTTTGTCCGCCAACAGATCGCCTTTATAAGGTAAACTCAAGTATATTGGCTTCTTTCCAACGGAGATGATAGGCGGTTGGTTGGTACTGCAGTTCGGAGTACCAGCGGAGCAAATACACTTTGCTTGGTTCGTTAAAGTTGAACCGGGGTTCGTTTCCGCCTCACTGGCACAAACCTCAGGAAGTTTTTGTACTATCCCGTCTACGAGGGCTTTCTGATGACAGACCTCTCGGTTGAACCCGTGGAAAGTCTGACTAACCTAACGTCCAGGAAGTGGAAAGCCTTGCAACTTTCAGTTTCAAAAGTGAATTGAATAGAGGGATGTGCTTGGTTGAAGTTGGCCAGGAGAGCTTCCATTTCGGAACGGTTTGATACTACCATAAAAATGTCATCTATGTACCTTCGATAAAAGTGCGTGTGTGTCCCTATTCAATTAAACAAGCTCCCGTTGGCATATAAAAATGTCACTCAACCGGTGGCCAAGAGGAGAACCCAAATCTTGTAGTTCACAACGCACAATCTCATAATGAAACTACAATAATAAGGGACGGCGAGCGAAACGATTAGTACATCGATCACACCGACAAGAACAAGAGAAAAAGCGTGTCAGACGTTTGTGATTCTCCACTCTGCTCGATTGGCGCACAACGCACAGTACGAAGTGTGCCTGATATATAACAAGATATTCAACATTCAAGTTTCCAACCAGGGTAGCTAAATTCAACTTCATTTTGTTTGCGTGCAGCAGATGATACCTGGACGCCCAGTAAGTTGCCATTGGGTTCTTTATCCAAACTGCGGAAGATGTCCGAATTCCTAGAAGTTTACTTTGTTAAGTATATACTGGCTATATGTTGATCCATCCTGCGAAATATTTGTAATTCACAAAGCTTCTGTTCACTGGCTACTCCGATGACACCCTGCAGCAGAAGGAGCAATTAAAATCCGATATGTTCATCTTCATGTTGCGATTTTGTGATGATGTCCACCGGAATCACAAGATTTTCGAGTCACTTTTGATTTCCATACGTGCGACCTGGGCCTTGCTCCTACCGCTCACACAAGGCAGCGAATAGGATATGTCGTTCTCGATCGCTTGGTACACTGCCAAAAGAAATATGCAGCTCGCACCGTAGACTGACAAATGTACATTTCGAGTTATAGGCACATGGCAAGCGGAGCAATGCTGTGTTCGTCTATCAACAAGGCGGATCCATCGCCCAAATTCACTGTCTGATATTTTGCCACGTTTTAGCCGCTACAAACTACAAGCCGTAATAATCGGGAAGTTGACGAATTTCCGTTGTACAATTCAGTTAAGCGAAAAAATTGCGTTGCCTTGTAAAACATGCACACGGTTATCTGGATTCACCGCACCAAACGCATGCACAACTGAAGATAATAATACCCTTACAGGGCGAAATGAAGAACTGCGCTAACACGGGTACCTCGACGAACAACTTGTCTCCACTTTCCGAGACACGCTCTATCACGTGCTTGCAACTGTCTCCATTTCATAGTGGAAACTACTCACAAGGTTACTGAAAACTCTTCGACAGCCCATGGTCGGTTTTGCCCTTCTTGGGGCTCATCAGGTAGGCACAGTCCCGGAGCTTCCGTCAACCTTATGTTCTACGTGAACCATTTCAAATTAGTTTTGCACCATATTCGGAGATGGTCACACTGCGCTACTGCTTGTGTGATACCCGAATCATGCAAGCAAAGTGCTCAAATCAGCAAACAGACTGCTACACGAAGATATCACCAACATTCAGCCTTCGGGCGTCAGCAGTGCACAGCAACCGCAGGCAATCAGTTGCAGGTTGACGGTTGTTTTGGACTTTCAGATCCAGTGAAAGCGATAAGTTCGCGTTTAGCGCATCGTAACATATTTTATTGATCAGCTGATGCCAAATGAATAGCGCTCTCACGTTCCCTAGTGACCCTTAAATAGCAAAAAATAACGTGTGTGAGTTGTTTGTTCAGATGCATATGTTGTTCACAGCTTTTCACGGGTCATAAGCAATGTATTACACAGAAGATGCGGACAATAACGTAAGAAGCTTTATTCTACTGTTTAGAGTCGAATGCTGAGTGCAATTGAGAACAAAAGATTTTCCTGGTTAAGGGATCATCTTGATGAGATCCCGAATTCACTGTGCGCCAAATCGAAAATCATCCTGCTATAGTTCACCAGACTTGACTGGCCGAGACCCAAATGTCAAGTATTCGCATTCGATTTAGAGTGTTAAGGCCTTGATGTTGTTCAGCTTAAGTTAAAAGTGACGGCCCGGATCACAACAACCCTGCATCTTCAACTGATTGGTTGTTCTCATTTTAATTTTTTCCGCAATCCACGATTTTAATGACCGGATTCTTGGCATGGTGTCTCATGTTTTGCTTCCCTTCGTTTTCGCTTTCACACGCTAAATTGAAATCCGCTGCAGCCTGTAATGTTCCCCGAAAATGGCGTGAAACTTTGATTTCCAGGTCTTGTCGTGACCGCGTCAACCATTAATGAGGCTGTCAGGTTTTCCCCCTGATGTGAAATTAAGATTATGTGTGACAGCTTGCAAGCCACCGGTTGGGTGCAGGACAATCACAATCGCAAAATGATCGCTCTCTTGTCAAGTAAAAAGGCTCGTTAGGAAACGCCCGTTCTCGACCAGCGAGCTGTTTGCAGAGTAATGCGTAACCGAATTAGCAGATGTTTCGTCATTCCTTTGTTTATATATGTCGATTCTAATTTGGCGCTCATTAGCAAGTTTACATCGCTGAAACTGAGGACACGGTCACGTCAACCGGTGCAGTCGTTTGCGATGTGAAATTATTCCCAAGCGTTTTAAAACAATGGCCAATTTTTGTGTTTCATCGAGATTCTCAGAATTGGAGACGTGGTGAGCCACATTCATACATGCGATGGTAGCTAGAACTACTTACAAATACTTCTATCGCTGAGTCCTTAGTTCGCACTAACCCAAACACAGTTTGTGAGTCATTTTTCCAGTGACACTATCAATTGAAATCATGCTTTGATGTATGACTTGTACATTTCAGTGATTCAAAGCAAACTCACTGCCCGTAAGCTACAAACAATCGCTTACGACATTTAAAACCGTTTTATCTTCTGGTTCCATGGTGCCACGAGTAATTTATCAACGGTCGGGAATTGCCACTGATGAATCCTTTCGTGGCACGTGGTTAGAATGTGTCTAGCTTGCAACAATTCAACAACTTTGTCGGTCTACTGAAGTCCGAAAATGGTCTTTCGAGAATGACTGAGGACGGATGTTAGTCCGGGTTTCATGGTGGTTGGGCTCCACCACACTCCCTAACAAAGCTCTGATGATGTCAACTCGGCCGTCAAGGGAACGTTTTCAGTTTAACTGCCCAGCTCAGCGAACGAACCATGCTATGCTACATGATCTACTGAAATTTTCTTCTTTAGTAACTTTAGAAACTTGAAAAATGATTGTTTATTAACCAGCAATTTGTAACTTATAAATTATCTTGTCTGCGTTTGAACCACTGCGCGTACACGCAGCTTAAGTTTTGTATTGACATTCTTAGTAGGAATGCAATAAGTGCTTTGAATTGCAAGTCGAGTACATTCACGAAGACCTCTGCGCCACGGTAGGATTGTCAGTAAAGTTTTTCATAGGACGGTGGCTGAATTGCTCCGACGGTATAATTTGGCAGCATAGGGTCAAAAACGTGTACAGTTATCGGATAATTTGTTAAAACAGTGAGTTAAACGTAGATTTATGGCTGCCGTCCGGCAAAGTTATCATGATAAAATTGTACTTTATTCCAGAGGACAGAAGGGTTGAGGATATTGAGGTGAGTGGTTGTTCGGGGGTAAAATGTAGTCATTTGTACTATGCAGTTCATGTGTTTTAGATATCGCATGAGACGGGCACACCAATCACATCGCTCAAGTGTGAACACATTCGCCTGTCCAGGCATGAAAATTCAGTTGCGTACAACGTGCGCTGGTGGGGTAGTGCTTACACCCTCGCCTCGCATGTCAGATGTCCGGGGTTCAAATCAAGGCACGGCCATTGGATACGCACTGCTGATGACCTCCAATAAGAGCGAAACCCGGGTCTAGTGCTTTCATTCATTTCATGTGGATACACCGGGATAATTTCACCAGAAAAGGAGGACAACCGTTCAAACGCGAGTGGTGTGGCTATGAATTAAACCAATATGCAGCGAATAGTGCTCGACACGCAACCTCGAAGAAGACAATGTACCGGGCAAAATGATGTCTGCAATCAAACTCAGGCACTTTGGAATTTTGCCTGAGGAAGCTTGAGGTTTGCTGACACACTGTGGTGACCGTCTTGTTTGTGATGTGAGAAATCTCATTGTTTTTGTTGGTGAGCCGAGCTTCTCCTCAACCTTTTTTTCCACTCCACAAACAACGAATTCACTCCGCTTATTCATAAGATGGATTATCAGTTTGGAGTTGAGAAAAGCTGGAGTTCGGTTAACATGACGGGAATGTTTCACGCCCGAGTTGCGTGTTATTTTTTGTCTCCGATTTACCAACGTAGCCAGTGTATGCGCCGGCTCCTGTATATGTACACACAGCGTGGTATTTTCTCAAGCACTATTTCGGCTCGAGGAATTTTAGGACTGGAACCTTAATTTTGTTATCTGTGATATTTCCGATACAGATTGTCCGTGTCACTTTCTTTGTGGTATTTGATGGTCATAATTTGTCAAACGGTTTCAGAGATGGCTGGTGTTTCGATTTTTACAGGATCAGTTGTCGCAGCCTCTTTGTGTGGAAAGATCAGTGCTTTCACCACACCAGCTTTTGTTACATATTTATGGGAAATTCCCTGCTATGAGTGCTGCTCAGGCTAGTGCTGAGGTACTCATTGGATTTTTTGTCTTTGCAAGCCAGTCATCAAGCCAGCCTTTATAAACCTGACAGGTCAAAAAAATTACATAACCTGAGTTTCATCTCCCATATTAGTTAGACGTAACTGCTGAAAGTCGTGTGCGAGGGCGCCCGACAACTGTCGATTACGTCAGTTCTAAGGCAACGGAAACGCTCAATAAATTGTCACAAACTGGGGCCGTAAACTCACTCAGGCAATTACACAACTCAAACACCAATTCGATAGTTGATTTTGTCTATGGTTTTCAACATTCTTCTCCAACAAAAGCCGATTTTCTGGGCATAATATTACCTATCCTCATTAGTCGGGCGGAGAGACAACCAAATAAAGGTGAGCCTATCATATTGTCAATATTTACATGCTACAATGGCATACAGCTACGGTTTACAGCTACGGTTTACTTAATAAAAAATAGTTATGGCCACTTCAGTTCGCAGAAGGATAGATTGTGTTAAAAGAAATTCAACCATTTCAGACCAAACATTTAAGCAACAACCCTGCTACAAAAACGCCACACATGTTGGGTAACCAGCCGATTAATGAATGTGGCGTGGATGGATTGCTTCTACACAAAACAAATTGATTTGCAAAAGAGTGTATTTCTCGAAAACAGTCCAGTTTGGGTTCAAGTCCAACATAAGTTTGACGGAAACTCGAGGACTGTGTCTATCTGATGAGCCCAAGAACGGTGAAACCGGTTGTGAGCTGTCGAAGAGTTTTCCTTGGGCGTGTGAATAGTTTCCTTAATTTAAAGCATCCGCTTTCTTCAAAAACGACGACCGCTTTTCCAAATGGGAAAGAATGGTTAGGGGTGTACTTCCACCAGTGAGGTGTTGCATTCAGAAGCTTCTTGGGTGAAATTTGGTTGTTGTTCTTCCTCCAAATTGCCCGGCTCACTAAATTTTCCTCGACGGTACTAAGTTACACAGATTCACAATGCCCTAATTGTACCACCAGAAGGGTGCAACAAGCCAACGTTGAGAATTCTGTACTTTGTTGCTTTTCCTCTTTTGTCCAAAACCAGTACAACAGTACGAATGTCAATTTGACAATTTGACAATTTGTTTGAATATTTTTGTCTCATGTGCTTTAATTCACTGGCTATCAGTTGGCAAATTAAATGATCACCAAGCTCGATAACTGGCTCTCAAGCGTGCTGTCATCGCCCAAAGCGGTATCCTGAGTTAATTGTTCATTTCTAATTGCGCCTAATCTCAGCACTTCAATCTGGCGACCACAAGACTTATACCACGTAATCGTAATAAGCCACTGAGTATGCGCAGAATTTCAAATGTTTCGAAATCCTTCGCCGTAAATTTGAAAAATATTTGAGACACACTGAAAGAGCTGATCATTTATTCCGTTGAACACACCTATGATCGTTTGTTGATAGGCTACATACAGCAAATTATATTTGGTTCCAATCACTCGTTCCTCTTTCATTTACTTCTCAGATTGCTTGGGACTTCGATTGACGCAGCACAGAATAGCTGATCTAGTAGATAATTCTGAGTTTTCGTGCAAAACTGCACTGCAATTTTCTCAGATGTTCACCGTTACACCGCAGCAACTTTGTGTTCGCTCTTTTGATAAAACGTAACTGAAGATCTGGTTTTACAGCATTCATTTGAACGCGGTTGTTTCTTTCCCCAGCTTACGGATTGGTTAAGGAAATCCTTTGTGCTAATTAAAATGCCAGAAAATAGGTGTCGCGCAAATCACGGAAGTTTTGAGTGATGCAGGCTTGCGAACGAGTGCTCGAGGGTTATAACATCCCAATTTTCCCAACGCGTGACAAGACCAAACTTCTCTTTATGGTAAAATCCTGAGATGTGAGGTAGAAAAACACAGGGTTTTCCTGATGACCTTCCGCAGCCGTCGAAATTTCAGCGCGCGCATCGCTCATTCGAAACCAATTAGACCTGAATTTCCCGGTGGTGCGCAGCTTTCTTGCTTGAATATAGAACGTTCTGATTTCACCAAACCTCTTGTCCAAAACACTTGTTCGCCAGCCTCTTTCTCGTCCGAGGGAGAATGCCGTAGGGTTGTCTTCCAGGGACATGTTCTTTTCCGATTATCGGTCTGCCCCAAAACTTGGTCACAAACGGAAAACAGGAATTGCACTGTTGCAACCAATGGGATGCGTGGCCGTCACGACTCCAATTCACAGAATTCCGCTCTGAAGACTCACAAACGGCGCCATCAGAAAGATGCCTCTCTTCTGGTTGACGGCCATGGAATGCTGCTGAGCATTTGTTGTCATAAACGTGAATCCAGGCAACTCGCCATACTTTAAGGGGCGGATGAAGCTGGGCGCGTTGGTCGCAACCTGGTGGACACGAAGAAACTCTCAGCCAGTGCCTAGTTTGAGTACGTGTTTGCTTGCGGCTCCAGTTAAAAGGTGAATAGTATTGGCACGTTTGCGCTGGGAAAACCAATTAACACAAAGGAACGCAGACCGCAACGCAACGAAGATCACAATTAAACGTATAGACTCACTAAATTCGTTCCAGGTCAAGAAGCCGATCACATCAGAGGATAATAGATAGCCTTCGAATTCTATATAAATGCACGCGGGCAAGGAAGAAGTGCCCATCCAACTGCGCTCTGATGATGTCCCTTCGTATGATACAGAAATGTTTGTCAATCCTGGCCAACAGATCAACCGCTACATGAATAGCAACCAACAGCACTTTTGCGTAAATAATTAGATAACCGTTTGTGGCTCATTAAAGCCGAAAGCAGCGATGCTTGCACGCTCATTAGATTGCACATATATAGATTGCACATATATGAGCGCACACTGCCTTTTTAGCAACTCGTTAGACCGCGCAGTCCTTTCAAAGAAACGTTCGCATTTGTTTATATATACTGAATTAAGTGTTTGCCCCATATCCTATTGCATACGATGGCAGTAGTGCAAAACGAAAGCAAAAATTGGTATCTATGGGAAAAAGTGCTTTTTTTAAGGCACCAGAAGTCAGGGGACTTGGTGCCACAAAGCTTTACGGTATTTGACACATCTGCGTTGAGTTAGTATCGCCGAACTACGGATCCTCTCTAAACTCACAATGATCCTAACCGTTGACAATGTCTCATTCCGTTTTGTGCAGCCAGTTCTGCCTTGGCAAGGGCTCTCAGTGAAAGCTCTCAGTGAATGCTCACAGAACTGCATTCGACAAATAGACGTCAGAAACGGCGGAGTTCACTGCTTTGTCGACAGTCGTATGGGCATCAGCATTCGAATAGTTTTGGTGTACCCAGTATTGGTAAGTGTTTCCAACCAAATTGCCGAGCACACCAAACACTTAGATCAAGAGGTTAAAAGCCTGTATTAAAGAAACCCGTCTTAGATATATGAATGCTCTTTGCGTAAGCTTTGTTTCAACCCTTTTTTCGGTCTCCGCATTCAAAAAGATGGCATTTACATCCGTTTGGTGCAGTATCCCCGACTGCAGAACAATAATGTTCAGTTTCGCTTACGCAGACGACTGGAAAGTCCATTTGGGATATATCCTTTGAAGTTCTTTTGTTTATTCGTCCGCCGCGTGCCTCTATAATGTTCAGGCATTTTCGTGTGTTCACATATATCCTTCAAACATCTGTAGGGTTGTAGATTGCTGCGAGGTTCACATGGTAACCAGTGGTAACCTTAAACGCGGGTGGTAATCAGGCTCCATTAAATTAAGGAATGGTGTTGAGCTTTGAAACTTCCGATTTACGCAACGCAACCCGATTTAGTCCGACGCGAAAATGAGTTGTCTCACTTGAATAGACAGAAGCGATTGCGAGAAAGTAATCTTACTGTGACACTGCTATCATCTTCCAGTCGAATGCTGATATTTGGGGTTCGGTGTCGGCAGAGATTTTTAGTTCAAACTGATTAAATCAAACCATTCACTTTCCACTATATATCTTCTGTCGCATTGTTGTAGGACACCCTGTGATTTTTGCCGCACTGTGGACTGTATTGCTCTTCTTCCACTGGTTTTGTGGATGGCTGCTTCAGGGTGCTTGTGTCTGTTGCAGTTTCTCAGTGACCGATTTGTCTTCCGTTGTGATCTTCCTTCCTTAAATTTGCTTGATTTTGACGGCGGTTTCTATTTTTGGTGGCATCCTTGCTTCAACCTGATGGTTTGTTTCTTCTTACTTTAACGTGTGTCTGTTTAATTCTGCCCGTTTTTTTTCTACCAAGAGGCAAGCAATGCCTTGGTTTGGTTCCCTATACAGAATTACTTGATGAATTTCAGAAACCTCAATGAGTTTTTTAATTACCATTTTTATAACGACTCAGATGGATTGAAAAAAATTATCCTGCGTTTCCGCCGCACCGCGGCATAATTTGGCGAAGA
>NW_008752325.1:88539-89307 GCF_000715545.1 Opisthorchis viverrini
CCTCTGAATTCCTTATCAATTGAGGGTGCCCCATCAGACTTCATCCTGTTTATGGTGGTACACTATTCAACGTAGCGCAAGAGAAGTACACTTCAGCAACAACGATTGGAATCAGTATAGGGTAGTGTGGAATATGCTCGCCCTTAGTTTCCCACTCGAAGGAAGCACGACGCCTGGGAGTAGCGTTGAACGCAAACGTTGTAAATAAAATTCGGTCGATGGATTTACTTAATTCTTTCAGTAATTTTGCTGGATAATAACTCACAAAATCAAAAATTTGTTACGTTTATAATTTCGAAACGAATACGAACTCTATGTAAGTCTGTGGCAGAGGGATATCCCTTAACCCCGAATCCTGCATCCGCTGTGTCACATCTCTTGGTTATCCCGACACATTTATTGTACGCATATTGTCGTATATGCCACCATTGTGGTCGTGCTGTGCAATTGACAAGTTGAGAAATTTATGGTCAGTTGTATCTCACATTGTGGGGTAAACTGTTTACTTGGATTTGTGGGTGAACTTGTCGTCTCCCTCCCCTCCCGAAAGCAGAGAAAGTACTTTGTGACTGATTCGTGCATAGGCAGATAGGACGCAGTAGTTTTGAACATCTACAGCATTTACTTCAATATCAATGATAAATTACACTGAACTTCGTGTAAGAATCCAAAACAATTAGAAACTTTACTGGCTGTATTAGGATCCATGCGTTCATTGTTCAGTCAGGAAGCCCTCTACTTGTTAATGAAGGATAATCTGAATTATTT
>NW_008752325.1:90945-92674 GCF_000715545.1 Opisthorchis viverrini
CCCTTAAATGAAGCAGACAAGTAGAACGTTTTGTTGCTTAAGTTTAGATGAGAGCTATCTATACTTTAGAGAGGGTCCACAAGGGATTTTAGGAAATATGTCAGTTCGCATAACAACTTGGCTACATGGAAGATCCCTCTGAATTCCTTATCAATTGAGGGTGCCCCATCAGACTTCATTCTGTTTATGGTGGTACACTATTCAACGTAGCGCAAGAGAAGTACACTTCAGCAACAACGATTGGAATCAGTATAGGGTAGTGTGGAATATGCTCGCCCTTAGTTTCCCACTCGAAGGAAGCACGACGCCTGGGAGTAGCGTTGAACGCAAACTTTGTAAATAAAATTCGGTCGATGGATTTACTTAATTCTTTCAGTAATTTTGCTGGATAATAACTCCCGTAATCAAAAATTTTTACGTTTATCAGAGGGATATCCCTTAACCCCGAATCCTGCATCCGCTGTGTCACATCTCTTGGTTATCCCGACACATTTATTGTACGCATATTGTCGTATATGCCACCATTGTGGTCGTGCTGTGCAATTGACAAGTTGGGAAATTTATGGTTAGTTGTGTCTCACATTGTGGGGTAAACTGTTTACTTGGATTTGTGGGTGAACTTGTCGTCTCCCTCCCCTCCCGAAAGCAGAGAAAGTACTTTGTGACTGATTCGTGCATAGGCAGATAGGACGCAGTAGTTTTGAACATCTACAGCATTTACTTCAATATCAATGATAAATTACACTGAACTTCGTGTAAGAATCCAAAACAATTAGAAACTTTACTGGCTGTATTAGGATCCATGCGTTCATTGTTCAGGCAGGAAGCCCTCTACTTGTTAATGAAGGATAATCTGAATAATTTTTGCGACATAAACATCAGACCTGAATATTTTTGATCCCATAAGTTTCAGGGCACTTCGGCAGGTAGTTCATTCTATCCCAGTAGAAATTTTTTGTCAGGAAAGTCAGTCTCCTGAAAGCAACCATTGAATGGCCGGAATCTATCGAAACGCTTAGCTCCGCTAGAAGCGGACCGGACAGACAGCATCCCCTCAACATGCAGCACGTCACAGCCTCGTATCAAGCCCAGGCAGCGCGAGTCAGCGTTGATCGAGGTCAGACAACGCCCTTTCAATACGCCGCACCCCATAGCCTTGCGCCAAAGCCGGACCGTGTGCGCCAGCATTGGACTAAGTGCATGCAGTGTCCTTCGAATGAATTGCTCGAGACCGTTGTACTTTTCGAACTTGAACGCCCTCGCGTTCTCGCACTCGCTTGTTCGGAATATAGCTGTTGTGTTCACTTCTCTGAGCCATTTTCAATGACACTAGGCACTGGAGCGGGTCAGCAGCAGATCCCTCAGATTGTCAAAACAGAAGACATAACAAATATGAATTCGGCATCCGCGTGCTCCACTGGAAATGGAAAAACGCAACCACATCATAGCACCCCTTGCCTCAAACTAAACGGTTTGACGTTTCAAGCGTGTTACAAAGTATCTGTTTTTTTCAAAGACTGTCGCTAAACTTGCATTTACTACTTGAAGGAAACAGTTCCTCACCGACACATTGTTCTCAGCTGCAAGCAGTGCTGACCAGTTAGAGAATGCAACGCTGTCGAAAGTTTTGCGCCAGTATAGAGAAGCAGAGTTTGCTGGAGTGATGAAATAAATTTCTGGGTGAAATCATTATGGGCAGGCTTGTGGGTTACATTAACACAGTGACTTA
>NW_008752325.1:99924-100068 GCF_000715545.1 Opisthorchis viverrini
ATGCGAAAACGTTCACAGGTCGCCCACTTACGCATTCGTGCTTCTTAAACCCCGCGCTGAGCCTGGTTTGGCTTGTCCCCTCATGATTTCGTCGCAATCGCACCTCAAGCGAAAATTACTAGACCGTCCTCGGCAAAGGCAACC
>NW_008752325.1:100500-107344 GCF_000715545.1 Opisthorchis viverrini
GACTTACGAGGCGCTTTTCAACGTTGACGGATATCACAATTGTTTTTGCATGTCAGAGATATCCTGGTGTAGCATTGGGCATGCGTCTTTGTAATGGGCACGTTATCCCGACGTTCAGTGCACGGGTAAATTTCGTTCACAACTTCATTGATACAGATTGATGCAGCTCTGAAGAAACACGAATGGTTCGCAAGAAGTTCACAGATTATTTGTGACCAAAAACTATTATTTTAGTTGGTTTCACAATCATCTGTGGACACATTCGTCTATGGTTACCCATTTTTTTAGCCACACGAGATTTGAGCGCACCAAAAACGGTAAGTTTATTTTTACTGGGTTTGGTGGCTTTTGCTCAGGTGCACAATTTTCAGAATAATGCGATTTTGCTTGGTCACTTTGACCCTTAATGTCTATCCACTTCAGTAATCAAAACCCCAGGTCCTACCAGTCGCCACATCCAGCAACTGGTGCATCTCCGGCTATTCAGATTGCTTACGAATTATGCATTGTCCGAACTAGGTACAATGCAAAAAGCCTCGGTGAGGCTTGATCGAACCGGACAGAAATAATTCGGTCCGTAAAAGCCAAACACTTTAACGGCGCATATTACTAATGGGTCACGCGAATAGTACGTGGTTTTTCGAAACTCCGCCATGCACCTAACGGAAGGTTCAGCCCATGAGGTTTGTTACGGAACCTGTGCAACTGCGTTGCCGCGTTGGTTTAGAATAGCGTGGTTGTCAATGAATATCCACGAAAGTTCAAGGAAAGTAGTGAGGTTGTTGATTTTCCGAATATAAGGTGTATATGAGAGGTTTACTTTCCTGTCGAATAGTTCATAGCTGTCTAGTTGGTGTGTGCTAATATTCGACTTCTCGGCGATGGGCTTTCGTCTCCGCAGCATAGTCTAGCATTATCTTGTTGGATGGTGTTTTCACAAAGACGACCGTCTTGGTGACCAGTTGAATGGTTGCTCCAGCTTATTTTTGAGCGCATGGAAACTGGTGAAGTTGATTACCTTGACTGAACACACATCTCATCTGGTTGGTGCCTCAAATTGGCTCTAAGGGCGACAAATATTACACATATTTTACTACACGTGCATCATTGTTGCAGACATATAAAATGAGAGCTACTAAACGGAGGGAATATCGGCTGAATGGCCAGGAACCATGCACAACAAAATTTTTAGTTCACAATGTACCTACGTCGTTGTTCGACTGTGAACTGTGAAAAACTGTCACCTGCATATCTTATACAATCTCGCTGATCATATGTAGGATACCAAAGGAGGTTCGTTCCAGGAAAGTAAGTGGCACCATGCTGCGCTTGGTTGAATTTACTCAAATGCGTGCTCACAGTCAATTTTTGACTGAGTGATTGTGCCTTACCCAGAAATGATCAAAAACTGAATGTTTGAGCTAGAAACGGCATGGTTATTCCACGAATGAACAATGATTTTGGTGCGACCAGTCAGCCCAGGTTGAAAACGTTCAGGCTACAACATTACAGCCAATCTGGTTCATGACCACAACGCTCTAAAACAGCTTACTAGTGGAGGCAGGTCTATGTGCTGCACCGGAAATTATGCATTGCGTTTGAGGAACTTACATACACATATACGTCTGTTGAGTATTGCTGTGGGTGTAATTTCTAGAAAGTCATGCATTGTTGCCCCACTTTCACAACGGGATTTCAGGACCAAATGAAAAGTCACCAATTGTGATACAGAAAAGATGACGGCGCCAATTTGGAGTCACCAAATGACGTGGAAAATTTTATCACCTGGGTGAATAGGCTGTGGGAGAGTACCTGAGAAGGTATAAGGCTTGATTTAGCTATTAGCTTTCGACATCTAGTTGCTCGCCGCCAGTGTACAATAGCATTCGGTTTGTGCAGTTTCAAACTGCGGCTTTGGATTTCCGCTGGAGGAAACGCGATCGATGACAAAACACGTGGCTGGTCACCACGAACTGCACCGTCCTAAGCCATAAACTGTGGAGACTAAGGACCATTGACGGTTGCTCTAGGGTCATTTTACTCGGTGTTTCCACCTACTGAGGGATTTTACATCCACGTCCTTATGGATGCGTTTGTCAGCTGAGGTCGCCGATAACTTTCCGGTTGGAATCAACTCATAACGTTCCTAAACGGTTTCCTATTTTGTTCACACTCGGTGGAAATTTGAGGAATGCATTCCCTGATCACTCCAAAGTTTACAGACAAAGCTCTGAGTCAGATCTAGTTAGATAAGGCGCGACGGGCAACTTGGATAAGCCAAGGGTGTTACTTCGGAGAAACTCTTTGTGTATCAACTTGTGCGGAATCGAAGGCATTGAAACCTGGAGTCCAGACGAGTGACTGCGATTTAAAATAGTCTAACGATTCAAAGTTAGATTAACTGATTTATTATCGTATGCTGACAAATTCTGTCATAACGGCGCTTAACAAAGTACACCCCTCTCACCACACTGGAGGTCAGCAGTAATATGGATTCAAAAATCATGTTAAATCGGGGGCAGACCATTCCGTTAATCAGGAAAATTCCGACGTGAATTTGCCAAGACAATTCAGAAAATAGACATTGGAAAATTTCGAGGTCGTTTTGGGATTGTGGTTTCCCAATATATAAGCCACCAAGAAGCACAACCAATGTGTAGGCGTATTTTCGTGGACGCATGAATTCGTGCCGAGAACACTTAGTACAAATATACAGTCGGAGCACCATGAACAAGGAACGGGGCTCACTCTAAAAGTGGCAATATTGTTTGTGTGCGCCTTCGAAATGGTTGGGAGATTGAAATTAATTTGATGAAACTAGAATATCGGAGAAAAACTTGCTCGTCCGTGCGTGTTATTGTCTTGCGGCATTCGAGGAAGAACGTTTGCCGCATTTACCAGTGCCTAGCGCTCACATCTCATCTTGTGGCCGGGAAGCAGCGACCTGAAGACACCCAACAATGGGTTCATCAGAGTAGACGTTAGTCTCTCTAGGAAATTAGGTAAGGCGGAATTCCATGCTGTTTGTTTAGAGTCAGTTAGCTTTACGTTTGTATTTTACCCTGAATGGTCTCGATCATTCGAAGATATGTGGTGCCACAAGGATGATGCTTAGCAGTGTGGAGATGCGAACACCGCACAATGTTGAAATAAATCTACCTGTCTAAAGCGTTTTTCTCCTGTTTGAGCGGAGCGTGTACTTGTTCAGAATTTTTCCCACCAGACAGCAGACAGAATACGGCAAATATCTCAGCTTTAGCAGACTAGGTTATCACTTTGTTATCCCGGCCTCTCCAGGCGCACAACGGGGTTGAACATGAAATGTGATGAACCACCCTGAACGGGTGACTAGCGTCTCTTTCGGTGCCANACTCACAGCAAATTCTGGAGGCCCTATTACTATATGTATCCATTAAATTCACCAAAGTATGCTTGAAGGCAACCTTTCAGTCAGCAACAGCTCGCATTTCGCCTTCAGTCGGATGCTTTCTGATGAGCACTACTTGTCGCACTTTTACTACGCATTTCACATAAACAGCTCCTACTGAATGTTGCTCGCGATGTCGGACCAATCATTTTGTCTTGATATTGATTTGCTAAGTCGATCAGAGCAAATGTGGACAAAGAAATAGCTACTGATTCCCAGAGCGAAAACCCGTAATTTTGACGCACGCCTTCACAGTGTGTTGATTGATTCTTCACTCCGGCAGATGTTTCATCAGGTTTTCTGCATTTGCTTGGGCTTCGGCTTAGTGCAACCAGATTTCACTTCATTTTTCAAAATCCACAAGGGCCAGGTCCAACAGGAAAGCAAATCTAATGAAAAAAGACATTTCCCATCTTTCGGAGGATATCAACTTGTATCGGGGTGTGAAATAAAACGCTCGCTCTGGCTGGTGTACAGTCGATATGTATTATTTTGAATGTCGAATCTTTTGATTCAGCCCCAATTCTTTATTTTTCTCCCTCGTTTCTAATCTTGTTCTTTGCAAATATGAATAAGATTACTTGATTGATTTTTCATTTTTAAGACGCTTTTCTGCCTGCGTTACAAGGATTTGTACATCCTGAACTGGCACTGCGCCCGGCCATTTGACGGAGAATAAACCATAAAATTGGAGGTTGTAACTGCCGAAGAAGATCTAACTTGCTATAGCTGACACTATATTCATTCTCGCAATCCGATCATGCCTTATATGTTTGCAAACATGTCTATTGTACGCAGGTGACTTACAAAGGAATCGTGAGTGAACAGAATCCGTGTTTTGCAATTTTTCTAAAGTGGATAGACAGTGTTTGCTGTGTGATGACGTCGGCCCCAACTTTGATGCCTGTAGATACAAACATTTAGTTGTTCCTAGTTGAGTAGATAATTAAGTTGACCCATATGTCCCAAATGCGAAGTTCTTGTACGTTCAATTTTCGTCTAGTCCTAATTGCAATAATTCGGTTTGCTGGCTAAACTACAGTACACAGCCTGACGTCGCGACAAGTACGATCCACTTTACACCGCCAAAAGTTTCCTAACCATCACCTAGGCAACTTGGCCCGGTTAATTTTCAGCCGACCCAATGTATGATAGGTAGGCGTTCCCGTCGTCAGTTTTATCCAGATCGCCTGAATGAATGCCTGGAGGTATAGACACCTCGGAATGATTGTGGTAGCTAGCACCAAAGTCCCTCCACGTCCATCTTCACTGGCTTCTTTACAATAAGGCTTTCAAACAAATCATGGTTTCTGAAGACTGATGTCATGCTGTCGATGATGGTGCTGAGGAAGGAATATAGGAATCTCAAAGGTAAACGAGGTTGCTCGTGCATTGGACTTGCACAAATGCTCCTCGATTTTGCAATTGCATACAAGGCAGTTTGAACAAATGAGGATACGAGTAATTACCTCAACGCCTCGCCCATTTTTAAATATAACTACTGAACTGCCCCAAGGCGAAGAGTGTTTTTTGGCAGAACCATTTCTTCATTCAGGCCTGCGACCTGAGGTGGTTAAGGGTAAGACGTTTTTTTGTGAATTCACGACTGTGATCGAACAGAATCCAATTAGTCAGTTGCTTGACGAGTCGACGTTCGAAAATGTTGGAAACCTCTTTATCACATAGCTTAGCTCTACGCAGGAAACGAAGTGTCCAAGTAATTCGAACACAAGCGCTCAATTCTACATATCCGTGTGAACCAACGGGTTCTCCCTTCTTTGTTTTCCTTGGGAACAGTTGAAAAAAGAATTTTCAATAGTAGGTCTCTCCGTGAAATAGCTGCATGAAAATTATTCAATCATGCGTTTAATGGACGTCTTTGCCAAAGAAAATAGCACCCCACAAAACTGACAAACTTTGTGTTGTTACAGATATATTCGGTAGGGCAATGAGTAGGTTGCTTATAAATTCCACTACCTTCTCCATATAGTGTTTTGCGGCCCAAATTTTCTAGAATGTTTATTTCCAATCTTGGTCCTCTGCAGGCGAAATAGCAGCAGCGTCGGCGATCGTCCCCGAACAGAACCAGTTTCGATGTGTCTGGCTATCATTTGGTTTGTGTGAGGTACCTTCCAGGTTACGCAGTGCGAATTCCGTGACACTTCACGCCTTATTTGATTTAGAAAAGGTAGGCAAATTTAACGAGAATTCACTCGGGATGGAACCAAACGCCTATGCCTTATGTGTAAAGACATCGTTTTGCTGATGTCAATTGACTCAAAAAGACCATTCTAATGAGAGAGTGATTCATATACCGGATTATGTTCCATGAAATGGCGTTTTGTTACGGGGCTGGTAAGCTTCACCGTACTGAGCTAGTTCAACAATCATTCCGCGCAGATGTGTGTTCTCAACTGTGGCTGGGATTGCACATACTGGATGAGATTTTTTTCAACTTAGACATAGAAACGGGTCATTGTGATTTCAAGTGCTCTGTAACACTGTTTGTTGCTAAGATGCCAGCGAATGCCCAAAGAAGCATCAGTTACGTATTAATGACCCGTAGAGAAAGACGGAATTTGCGGCTTATTGAGTCGAACGAGAGACTCTATCTTTTCGGTGACTTCGACAATATGAGCGGAGATGCTTAAATGGAGAGTGACTCCTCCATAAAATATACAATTTCCGAACACCTGTATTCCGATAGAATGTATTATGGTTTGGGTTCAAAAACCAATATAGTACTTATTTGCTTGTTATAAATATCAACTGGTTTAAATGCAGAATTTGAGCCTCACTGGGCCGAAGATCCACAAATCATTTGTTCTCAAGATGTCTGTTGCAGGATAGTTAGTATTAATCTCGGCAAAATCATAAATCTGCAGGCGTTCCAGACCGTTCGGTGAGAGGCACCCGATACCATGCACCGATTGCGTTTGAGTGAGAAACCAATAGCCTGTAGTTGAACGCTTTGTGAAAGAAAAATGTCATTTTGCGCATATAAACTCGTGATTAGAAATGGATCTGTGCGATTTGTAATTCGTAATCATGGTTGGGAGTTCTGAGGCAGTTATTCAAATAAGCCGACGTAAATTGCCAGTCTTATGCGATGTTCCATGTGGGAAAGCTCAACCATAGTGTTGTTGGTTGCGGTCAACAGAACGAAGTGGTGGGTTTTATTTCGCCAACGTGTTATAAACCAGATTTCCGGGTCGTAAATTATATAAAAATCAACATGTTTTTGATCCAGAGGAAAAGAGAATTAAGTTCATTATAGGATTATCAAATCCAAGAACACATGTTGGCAAACACTTGGCACTCTAATGGGCGTCAAATATGTTAGGACACTGGCAGTCTCTTTTGAAATAAAAGTGAATTTCGCAAAGACCAATTTAATTTTTTGATGAGTACAAACGT
>NW_008752325.1:107533-113320 GCF_000715545.1 Opisthorchis viverrini
TCCACTCAAATTCAATCATTTCGTGTTGAACGAATGACGGCTGACGATTGAAAAAGAATCCTCATGAACGGAAGTTTGACTTGAGGCTGTGTGTTCTCTTTGCATCTTCCGACTCCCCAATTTACTTAAAGAAACCATAATAAAATAGGAATATGTGTAGTCAGTCAGAAGTGCATTTTTAGCAAATTCTTTCCTGCATTGAAGCTTGTTATCGCCATGTATTTATACTTATCTTGCACCATGCAAGTACCAACGCTTTTAATGTACCGTGGTTGGTTTCTGGTTGGATCCGTTTTCTGGTCACTTCAGGTATTGTTCTGACTGCTGCAACAATAACGAACTTTGGATCGTTGGTATTATGTGACATGAATGGATTGCAGCCTGACTTCACTCCACGTATTTCTGAAAACATCTCTCAGTATGACCATTAAACTACTTTGAATTGCAAAGCATATGGAACTCTATAAGACATCGTAAGTCAGTGTAAATTACTTTCACGAGAGCATTGTCTCGAGAGTAACCTGTTTGCTTTTTCGTGAGCTACCATTGTGGTATTTAGCGCAAGAAATTGTATATTCTCAGACATGTTACATTTTGCCCATCCTCGACCATATTATGACACCCGTTAAACTTGTGCAGTCGAACGTTCCAGCGAAGATGCGCCTGCTCTTTCTGGGTCGAGATGTTTTCCTTTCATGATACTCACTTTTATTGAACGATTACTCATAGCATGCGGACAAATGTATCGGCACAGCTTGAGGGACATCAGATAGACGCACTTCATGCAAACGGACTGTGTAAACCCCTTAACTCTTAGCCCCAAGGTAGACTCGACTGCATTCTTTGTGACGCTCAAGTTACGATCGCCAGGGCGGAAATCCTGTTCACAAATTAATCCGTATAAGATGATAATCAAAATGTTTATCTTATTAACCCTGTGCGTGTAATCTCCACTTTGTTCTTTTCCCGTAGTTCGGCAGCGATGGACAAAATGTAAGCAGCTTAGTTACACTCGACATATATTTACGATATTAAGGTTAATCAGTACTAATTCTTTCATGGGCACCGGTGCAAAAAATTCATACGCATTGGTGGAAAGTAGTCACAGATATAAACCTGTTTTCACAAGTATTGTCTATATTTTTCAAAAAGATGTCTTTGTGTTCCACTATGCACGGGGGATAAACAACATTGATGCTTTATGACACAGTACGGTAAGTAATGAGCACGTCTAGTGTTTCAAACGCTCAAAGTAATAATAATATTTTATAAATTATAAAATCATATTTACTGTAAAGCTATAAAGGTAAAAATAAAAATCTAGGTTGAATGGAAAAGCAAAATGTTTATCCGATTGCGACAAANAACTGCACCTGAATGAGTAGTTTATAAGTTCCAACAAGGGATTTCGAACAGTGATCGACGAGAAGAAGTGGTTACATTTATCATTTGGTAAGCCTGCATGTTTCGGGTCCGATTGACAAAACCTCAGAGGCTGCGGCTAACCCTGCAAGCGGAGAATCTCCAGCGCAATCATGGCCACCGCGTTCAGCCGCGATAGCTTAGTGGAGCTCACCCAGCCACATTTGGGTGGCACATCAGTCTGCGGTCTAAGTTACTTATTTGGCAGTGACAGTCACCACGACCCATCCTTCGAGGCAACGAATCGTATGCCGCATTTCACACACCAAGAGGCCAGGGTACCAAATGTGATGACAGTCAACCTATTGTCCGTCGACAACTGGGCACAGTTAAATTCAAGGCAAATGACTTACAGTCAAAACATATTCAGTGTGGTGCAACATAATTGGGGGCACGGATAGCTGTAGTTAAAAGGGAAAAGTTGAGATAGACATTTGGCGAACTGTTAGCAGAAGTTATTGATTCAAGTGTTCTGACGAGCTTAGCTTTAAATTGTAAGTGCACTCGTTTTGTTCGATGATTGCCACGTGATTTCTGCACCCCATATTGTGGTCACAAATATCCTTATTGTAGTCTTGCACTGAACATGAATAAAGGCATATCTCTTTTTCGCATTATATTTCAGTTCGTTTTAGACAGACAGTCAGAGATGTACTAGTGTTTCTCACACTAGGTTGACGTTGTCTCTTACACGCCAACCAGCATTAAGATTACCTGAGCCCAGGACTTTGCTGACATGATTCTTAGTCAGACTTTCAAAACCCAAAATGTACTCATCTGCCTGATTGGCCGTCATGAATTCCTATTCATTTAATGAAAGTAGCAACTGAAAGCGAGATGTGAGATTGAGGCTTTAACGAGCAATCTTTTGTTCTTACAGCAAGAAATCAATTTCATGTGAGTAACCAGTGTCACCCGAAGTGTAAATGAATGACGCCCAGTCATAATTAAATCCTACTGCTAAATTACTCCAAAGAAGTAGATGAGGGTGACCGCGTAAGAGTTTTCCGGAGGTGATTCTTTTGTGCAGAGAACTTTGCGATTTCGCACCCGTTAATTCAGACACATTGGGCAACCAAAGAGATAAGGAAAAGACGTTTACACAAAACTGCCCCAGCCGTATTACAACTCATGTCGAACATTATGGGTATCCGTCGCCGGTAGAGGTGCAAGGAAGTAACGCCCTACGCCGCTAGTTTCCTCAATTGCAAACACGAAATCGGGGTTCACAATCCATCACAAATAAAAGTAAATATCTCATCGGCGCACAACGTGTGAAAAAGGAACATCCTCCGTCTTGACCGAAAGCATCCCCATTAATATCGACAACGTGGATTTACATCCAGAAACCTGCAAACTTTGCACTTCTTGTTTCATGGCACCATCGTACATTTTGAAGTAGCTCAGCCTTGTCACTTGCTTACATTTACTAGTAAGTGAGCGTAAGAAAAGACCAAATAAAAAGTCACTAAAATCCTAGACTGTACTAAGCGAAGCACAGTCATGCGCACCAATGTCAGGTTCTCACACTGTGCGAAGCTTGAATGATTTGCGGTCCCCGTTGTACATAGAAGCATTTCAAATGGAATTTGGATCGAACCCATTTGAACGCTTCTAGTTGAAATTGTCCGTCATATTTGACGACCGCTTTTGACAAAGCTGATTTAGTCTCGTTATCGCTAGTTATGATGTGACACACTCATACCTCGAAAGCATACATCTCAGTAAACAAGGGGCGAAAATTTTCTCGATTTGTTCTCGTTTTGAACACAGTTCGTATTTGGCGCAAGCGTTAGCGGTTGATCGGTTGAACGCGTGACTTGAGACGAAATTTAAATTGCGATATAATGCCAACGGATGACCTTCAGGATTGTCTTAAAATGTTGATTTTTGGGGGTATCTTCCATTCTTTCCCCAACGGACGGTCAGTAATAATCGCGGCAAAACCGAATTCTACGAACTTCACCTGAGTTTGTTCAGTAGTCGCAATCGAGCAGTATATTGGACTGGTTGTTGGCAGACAGTACAGACAGGTAGACCGTGTTTCTACAAGAAGCTAACAGTAGCTCGTGAGCAGAATTAAGGAGTCTTATGGCTAGTTTGAAAGCTTGGAAATGAACAATACAGGATGACACAGAAAGGGCAGCGTGCTACCGGAAAAATTAAACGGGAATAATATCGTTCAGATCAAAGCGGGACAAATTTTCAGCAACAAACCCAGAAAAGTATGTGAACAAATCAACTACAGAAAAACCGTTTATGTATAAAATAGACCAGTTCAGGCTTTGACCTTGAGCAGCCACGTGAAGGGTACTGAATTAGCCTGAGGAATGGGAAAAACAATTACCTAATGTAATTAACAAAATCTCTTTGGTTTTAGGGAACTAACTCTGCATTTGTGCTTTCCGGTGTTTTCTAGTGCACTTTTGTGGGCGAAACAAATGACTCTAATTACGATGGGTCTGATATCATGGGGTTTGGTAGTCGATGCGCTGTTATTTATCAAAAATTATATATTACATTTCAGCGGCCCCCGATCACTCACGTAGGTTTTGCGTTGAATTGTGCATCTCATTTCCCCACTATGCACCCACTGGAAACGGCCACTGGCTGTTTCGTTTGCATTGTCCATGAACAGGCCTATTGGATGCATAAACACAGCATCAATGTCGAACATTTAGCACCAACCTCTCATATAATGCTCCCGATCAGAATCCAAACAAGGTATCCGGGTTTTAAGATCAGCTTTGCTGTTTGCCACTATTAGAACTGTCCCCAAAATTAGCGCCTGACGTGCAGGATTTATTTCGCTCACAACCAAATAAAAGAGTCTTTCCAAGGAATATAATCGAATTCTATTTTAAAATCCTTGATCGCTGCAGTCATACGTGTCCAAAAGCAACAAATTAATGTTGGTGATTTTTAAGTTGTGCTGAATGTTAAAGCAGATTCGAGAGTAAATCAAACTTTAATGCTTATAATCACATTGCATTTGCAGTTACGTCTGTTTGGCGTAAGCAGTGAGCGAGATCAACCTTGAATTCTAATGAATATAGTCCACAGCTCTGATGATTTCTTTGCCCTTATTGACCAGCCGGTCTCACGTCCAAAACGTATATGACACACGTTGGCAAACAGCCTTTCTGCCATCCAGGGAGTTGAGAAAATACACCATCAGTTCAGCCCCTTCGGAAAGTTAAACTGACGGTTAACCCAATCTTGACAAAATCACCGCACGATTGAAGATGACTGCATACCGATGACCGATTGTCAAACACAACAAATATTCATAGCCACAGGATCCACGTAAATTATGGAGCGCTTCCTCAGCCCGCCAAAGATGATCGAATCCAAGATGTAATGTAAAAACCCACTATCTTTCTCAAGATTCTGCTGGTTTAATGCGGCACGTAAAAACTCAGTACTGTTAATAAGACCGAGGATATTGTTTGAGAGGATGTGCGTGATGCTAAATCTATTCGGCTAAATGTTTCAACCAATTGCATTTTCGTCATCGGTTTTCAACATGGATCTGACAACAACAGAGTACAAAAGGCTTTCCCGTTTGTCACGAATTGCTTGGATTTATGGTGCCCCGTCGATGACGAAGGAGAAAGAAAACTATTGGTAATTGATCACGTGGCTATCGATCTATCCGCCGAGCTTGGCAATTGATATACAAACGTTTCGTCACCATTCCAGGAGACATCTTCAGTGCGCTGTTGGGTGGGTAGTCCCTCTGTTCGTGCCTGCGTTTATATAATTTACAAAGAGTACCCTTTGCGCTATAACCAGGATTCTGGTTGGTCCAATCCTAATCTGTGTTGAGTTGTGGGTTGTATTTCTTGCTTCCTACTGCCACACTACTGTTGAACTTGCCGTCCATTGTTGTCTCTTTCGGTTGGTCCATTCCTAATCTGTATTACGTCGTGGTCCGCCTCTCTGTCGGTTTACAGCCCGCCTCTTATTTCTAGTAGTTTGTTGTTCTATTGACTTTTACTTCGAGTCCTTGTGCGGCCTCGGGTTTTGTGGTTCAGGATTTTCTTTGTCCTCAGAGGCTGGTAGACAGGATCCATCTCAATGCGTCTGTTTATTGCTCCATCAGTCGAGTACCACGCCTCCATGAACTCGCGTTCTTTCTCTGTTCTTGCCTGGCCCAGTGTGCTGACTTATTCCAATTTCAGTGTTTATCCCCGAGATCACAATGCAAAACCTGGAGAGGATCGTGTTGCGGATATCAATCCGGAGCAGTGGGTACGCTATGCAGACCACCCCTATTTTCATCATCAAAAAGAGAGAACTACAACCTGCAACCCATTGACAAACAGTGGCACCGATGACATCAAGTTCACGATGAAAGAGGAA
>NW_008752326.1:0-78273 GCF_000715545.1 Opisthorchis viverrini
TTCAACGCCTCCGAGGTGCAGAGATCGAAGCCTGTCAAAAGTTTTGCTGTCAGGCACGAAAAAAATGAATGCTCCAAATATCTTTTGAGATTGACAGCACAATCTTTAATGGATTGCAACAAAAAGTGGTGAAAATCAATCAAAGCGTTTTAAAACGTTTTAAGCTATATTTCACAAGTGACTATATCTCATACTGTATTACGCGACATTTCAGTGCAGCACTAAAAAGGGCGCATCACACCACTGGCTTTATCTCTGTCCAGGAAGTCGCGAGTTTTTCGATTCCACAAGAAGAAACATCTTGGGACAAGTGAAACATTGTTACTTTGATGTTCTTTGCAGAACCGGGCATCTTTGTAACAGACCAAGCGCATCGGAACGTTGGTAAGCGGGCTTTTCCAAATCCTTTCATTAGTCCGGAAGAGTAGAGCTAGAAAGTGCCATAATGAAACGCGCGAGTTAGTTCCAAGGTAATCACCTTGTTTAACACTAGCAGGGTATGTAACCATTTCATCCGTGATACGGATCGATTAGGCTTACGCACTTTGGATCTGGGACACACGCGGAATGATGGCTCGGTAGCGTGGGTCGTCGTTCCTTCCGACGACGGTCTCGTGATTCTTATGGACGTGCGATAACACGGAACTCATGAGAAAACAATTCAAGACAGGCTCAGCAAACGGGACGTGAGCGCACACGGCTAAGTGGGTCACCAGCGCACATCACACACAGACACACAGGTCAATACACGAGTGTCGGGAAGGACGGCCTCTGCGGCAAGGTGACTGGCGGGTACGAATAAGCAAAACAACTGGAGATCAAAAGTACATAGGTGGAGTAAGCAAATGATTTGGGGATTATCATAAGGTCAAGTTAGATTCAACATTAGTCACTCAACCGCTATGACGGTATTTCAAAATCCACAGGCTCTACTTATTCAGGTACACCTCATCAACACAGTTTCAGAAGTTCTACTGAGCTTAAACTTTGTGAATGTTGTTTTTCTTACTTGATTTTTCGCCCGTTAGGAACTCAGTATGTGCTACATGTTCCATTATTTATGATCGGGGAATATCTAATCCGCTATATGCAGCATGAAAAACAAATCCCTCTGGCTGAATAAGACTGTTAGAGTTAGTTAAAGCGTTTTACTTCCCACTTGCTTGTCACCATCACCTGCAACATAGTGTCACTTGTGCCGATCTGCCCATTTCAGCAACTCCGTGCAGTACGTCTTTGTCCGTCTACTCTGGTAAATAAGTGCATATTCATACGAAAAACAAGAACAAGAGTTAATACAGAGCAGTAATCTGTAACTCGTCTGAAATCCGAAGTCAAGTGAACGGTTTATAACCCAAGCCAATTTACGAAGAGACTGGACTTTGTGATGGTGTGGCGGTTTGTGTACCTCGGCGAACCACTGGGCTATGCTGGGGAGTGTCCGCACTACACTCACAGGGTCTCTTATACAAGGTTGGTTCATGGGTAGAGGTCAGACGAACACAGTCTCATGGCCCTCCAGTCTGTGGGTTGGAACATATGTGGCAGTGTGTTCCGTAAAAATAATGTACTTGCATTTCCAGCCCAAAATCACTGCTTTGCGGTTGGGCTTTTGAGCCGAAGGCTCTGGTTGAGGACCCTAATCGAACTCCTGCCTAGGTGTGGGCACCCTGGCAGTATCCGAGCCTTCGTACAACCATGACATTTACAGCTGACAATACTCTCATACCACACCGGCCGTCGCCTGCTGCCATAAGCCGGGTTGCCCTAATCGCTGCATACAGCATAGCATAAGGAACACATGCTACTGCTGGCACCTCCCTTCTTACATTGTCGCGTTTTCCATCTTCCATCCCCCACCCAAATTTTAATACTTTCTCCGCAGGTCTCAGCGCTAGGACTGACGTTTTGCTCGTCTTGCATCACACTTAGCTGCAGCTTCTATAATTCCGAGTTCAGTCACAAATTTTACTTGTGGCATAGATGAGATAGCTGTTAGGTCTGAAGCTACTAGAACTGGTTCCTCATTGAATGTTAGAGTAAATCAGGTTTCTTCTATGTGTAGTTGATTCGCGTATGTGTAAGTCATGAGAGGAATATTACCTACTAAGGTCGCATTTGGCTCGGTGTATAGTCCAGATGTTTCTTCATTCAAACAAAGCATACTGTCAAACTTCTGTCATCGGGTTCTATATAGGGATTATCGATTACTTGATTAACGCAAACTAAAAGTCACACTGTTCATTTAATTCAACGGATATTTCAAGCAAGAACCACATCACATTCAACAACAGTGATCGCACAAGCCAAAAGGTGGGTACGCATTTTGCAAACCGGAAAGCTAATCCTGACATGTTTTCAGTAGATTGTGACTTGGGTAAAAGTTTGCATGAAGTTGTTTGTTTCATACATGCTTGGTTCTGCTCATCTTTCAAATCGAAAGAAAGCAAGGTGCTTCAAAAAGCCAACGTTTACTGAGAAGCAATACTTGTTGCCTGTTGTTGGCGGGAAATAGTCCGTCTGGAGGAATCAACAAATGGAAGCCGCAATCACTGTTCTACTGTCGTTTTGACAATGAGTTTGGCCTAGTGTACTGCATTACCACCACTGCACCAATTACCCCAACCGTACGATCCAGTAAATAAGATTGAAGTGCTCCATCTCTGGCCGCCGTCATTGCAGCAATTGGATGCTCCAGCTTCAGCCGTCTGCATAAAAACATTGACCTACTAGTCCGTCTGAGGTCATTGGATCACGCAAAGATCACTGTGACGCAATATAGACGTGCCACGATGCGCAGGATGTTCGTTAGATGCTATGCCGGTTGATCGGTAGGATGACTGACACATTTCGTTAGTGCAAAATGAAGGTAATCCAACGCGATAGAGCCTGTCACAATAACGTCCATTTTTCCGGAAATGTGTAGGGTAGCTTTTGAAAACATTCACTGAGAGTCGAGTTCCCCCAGACAATAGAACAATTAACTCAATAGCTATTTATGCACCTCCTTTCAAGAGGAAATACTTCCATTGAGTAACCACTCCAACACCCACGAGCACTCAACCTAGCGTACCTCTATCAAAATTACTGAACTGTTAAAATATGTTGGCATGAATACAATGATAATATGAGTTCAATTTTTCAATATTAATTTAGGCGCAGTGATTTTCGAAAGCTACAATTATTTCAGGAGTGAGTTTATCGTTACACTCTACACCTTTCAGCTGGAAGTTTGCTTCTACAAAGCCGGATTCAAATTAAAAATCTTGATTAGTAAGCAAACTTTAGTCAGTGCTAGGAGAATCAGATTGCACAATGAAATGAAAGCACTAGCTTTGTCGGAAATATCGATTCCTTTCTCCGGGCTACGTTATATTTCTATCGGTATTTTGCCCGATGTTGAAAATGCTGCTTTTTGCACAAGGAACTTATTGAGTGAAACTGTCCAGCCTTTCAATTACTGACAGTGACCACTGTCCAGAAACGGATAACCGAGACTAGAACAATACTTAAGTGTCACATTTGTAACTGTGCTGTGGATAGCGATTAGTGGGAACATAGTGTGTGTCATGGCCACAGCGCGTGCACGCAAGGTATGTGCGTACCGCTGAAAGTTGGCTCACAAGGCGCACGTCGTTCTGTGCGACCTTTGTGCAATGAATTTAACCGGACTAGATGGTAGAAAGTCGGTTGTCCAACGTGTTGACTCATGAAAGTATCATATGGATGGCAGCAGGTTCGACACACTGTCATAACTTAGTCAATGAATGTAAGAAAAACCATTGAGCGCCATCGGCAAGTCACTCTCCGGCCAGCTTAATTCGGTAGGCTTACTTGATAAAGGTCAGACAGTGTCATTTGTAGCCGACGATTTCAATCTTTGGTTGTTCGTTGGTTTGCCCGGTCGGAACGGTCGATTTTGTAGGCACATCTTACAGGGTCGTCAGAAATGCTTGGGCCTTTCATGTATGCTGGTTGTCCTCGTGGCGTGTTGCCGACTAGGAATTTGCGTAGATGTCAAAGTTGGGCAGTACCCAACAAGAACATTCGGATATGTCACCAATAGGGGGGATTGCACATTGTCAGCGAGGTCAACCGTGGCGTGTTGCCGACTAGGAATTTGTGTAGATGTCAAAGTTGGGCAACGAGAACATTCGGATGTGTCACCAATAGGGGGGGATTGCACATTGTCAGCGAGGTCAAATCTCGGCTTTAACGCTAAGTCTGAGTTGGATGACTGTAGCAACTGGGCAACAAACTACCTCGGCTTCGCATTGACATTCAGTACTAGTTTGATAAGAGTTGCCTCTCTCGCTATAAAGGTGCTTTGGTTTGTGAACAATCGTACGTTCTTCTTTGCAGCATCCCGTATTCTTACAATGGTCGTGGCTCCACATGACACTACCATTAAGAAATGCAACTGTTCCAACTTCTGTCTCTTCTCACGGTGCCAAACGAACAGCGCTGCATATCGCTTTCGATTTTGGTAAACATAACAGCCCTGAAAAAGAATGCCTGTTTTGAACCCTCACCACGCAACGGTGTGCACTGTTGTCCGAATGCTTTTTCGAACATTTAGGTTGTCCGAACACCCGTGAATCATACGGAATGCCTTAGTAACTACTAAAATTCATTTATCATGGACTGCTGAACGAACACATCGCAGGTTAGTTTTTCATAAAACAATGGCTATGACTGCCTTGAGTCACTGATTTACTTAGAATTAGCGATCAGTAATCCATGGAAGAACGCTAGTAGTTTGACAGCTACCGGTGTAAAAACAATGTATCTCTAGGTTGTCTTCTAGTCGATGTAAGTAGAAAATGCATGGTTCTAGAGGTTTAGGTGGGATCGGAGGTCAGTGAGACGTGAGGTATGCAGACGACCGAATGAGCTAAAAAGTAATGCCCTTCAAATCAACTCACGGAATGCTTGTAGAAAATATTTGCGTATATATCCTTTGAGCGAGGGGCAAATGTGGTGATAAATTGGGGCCTTTCGGTTCATTAGTTCACGTCAGTTCAACCCGATCAGAAATGAAGTATGTCTTAACGAATATTGAGTGGAAGTTTCAGATTTTCATTTCATCTCCGGTGACTCTCACTAGTACTTTTTACACAAATTGGCATCCTTGATACGCATTCAAACAGATTCTGGGTTGTCAGTCAGTCAATTTCCTGCGCTGATATGTGAGCGTCGAACGAAACAACAAATAAAAATGCAAACTACCGGGGTGGTAGAGACGTAAGCACCCCATAGCAGGTTTTTGAATAGTTCACCAACTTTGCCAATGGAAAGTACTCTCGACCAGACCGCCCCTCGCAGTCCGTCGATCCACAAGACTTTGATCGGTCACTGTGCGTTAAAGAATCACACCATTTCTTCGAAGCCGCAATCTGGAAGTTATGATAACTGAACAAGAAGCGCAGCTAATTCGATTGTCCTTCAGTAAGAATACAGTATTGACAAAATCAACACTGAGAGTAGAGAAAACCAAAACGTTAGCAAACGAATTTCCCAGCTCAGCGAACAAAACAACGAACATATTCACCTTAGGCAAGCCATTCACGTGAAGTTATAACAACTACTTCATATAGAAGTGGAAATATATGTTTCTGATCCGACTATTGAATGCATTTAGAAGATTCGAGACCTGTCTGCTGACTTACTCAACAAGTTAGTAGTCAACACTGAGCTCTGAAATTGGAGTTTTATTACAGTTGTTTTGGAATTTACTGTGTGTGCTCAGTTTATCCGGTGAACTAAGGTAGCTCGGTCCCCAGGTGCACACTATCTAGAAGAATCCACAGCAGTACATCTTTAAATGAATCCCCTATATGAGACATTTTTTGGCTGAGTCCGTTCAGATAGAAAGTCTCTTGACACTAGAGTTGTGTAGACCGCAGCTGGGTAACTGAGTATCATAAGTCTCGAAGAAAACTACATCGAACCTAAGTTTTTCACCAAATATTTTCTACATGATGATATGATTCTTGACAATCTCCGACCTTGATGAATAACAATCAGTAGATACCAACCTGGCCTCTGCAATCATCAAACCGACGAATCTTCAGCCGCTCAAGAATAAACCCTAAACGGTGCTTAAAATTGGTCTCCATTTGTGGTGTTCTGGGTCTACCATACGTTGGAAGTAGTATTTCACACTATGTTCCTCGACCATAAAACAGAAATAGTAAATGTGCTTCTTCACTACCGAATGTTGTACTCTATCTAATGGTATCTAGTTCTGGAGTATAAATCGTCCAAAATGCTTGGAGGAAATCACATCCTTCAACCGTGAAGTTGACGACGTTGTTTGCTGTCTGTAGACCATACATGGAACCAATGGAGCGGGACCGATCATTGTTCACTGCAACCCATATAAGCAGAAAACCTGAGGGGCTTTTGCCTGAATCGCTTCCTTGCCCAGGCACGCATGCTCAAATTGAAGCGGGGCTTGCCTCCAGTGCGCACAGACAATTCATCTGGCCAACAGTGTCAATCAAGATTAGGCAGATTTTGGGTTGAAGTGTCAATTTCCTTTATATGTAACCATTAATGAAGTGGTGCTACATCCGGTCATACATGCCTTGACGTCTCGTCTGCACAAGCGTCCGTGTGAGCACACTGTTCCAATCCTCTGGACAAGCCTCCACCTGAGCAGGGCTGGACTATCAAAGGCAGACGATTCACATCATTCAACCGTGAAGTTGACGACGTTGTTTGCTGTCTGTAGACCATACATGGAACCAATGGAGCGGGACCCATCATTGTTCACTGCAACCCATATAAGCAGAAAACCTGAGGGGCTTTTGCCTGAATCGCTTCCTTGCCCAGGCACGCATGCTCAAATTGAAGCGGGGCTTGCCTCCAGTGCGCACAGACAATTCATCTGGCCAACAGTGTCAATCAAGATTAGGCAGATTTTGGGTTGAAGTGTCAATTTCCTTTATATGTAACCATTAATGAAGTGGTGCTACATCCGGTCATACATGCCTTGACGTCTCGTCTGCACAAGCGTCCGTGTGAGCACACTGTTCCAATCCTCTGGACAAGCCTCCACCTGAGCAGGGCTGGACTATCAAAGGCAGACGATTGTGTGGATGTGTGTATCTAACCTGATTAAATCTAAATGGTACTAAGACGAACGGAGATGTTGACAGATGCATGCGCAAACGTACGTGAGGGTCAAGATCTATACGGTAAACTGCGTGTCTAAGCCATCCAACGATTCGTCCTTTACTCACACATCAGTATCCGTCACCGGAAGTCAACAAAGCTACTGACAACCCTTCATCAGACAAGTCCCAAGGTAAACCATTTGCGCCACCCAACAAGCTAGTCAACGACAATGTTTGTGTCAAGTATCGTGTCGAATAACTACGATTCTCCCTTGCATCCTCCGGTAACTGGGGCCAATAGGGGTGGCAGACAAAGGGGGGTGTCGCTTCTGGACTCAGCAGCCCGCATTCTATACGCGTTGGTAACGAAAAGAGAACACTGTTTGCCTGGACCAAGTTAGTTGACGGCTAGGAGTGATTAACGTCCGCCTGCATGCTTTGTGGGCTCACCACATGAATATGATGCAGTCAAATAAGCTCCAAACAACGCAGACTGCGAATCATGCAGAAAAGCTACAACTCAAAAGGAATGTCTAGATCATTTGCTTGTATTAATTATACAGACCAAAGCGCAGTCTGAAAATATAACCCAAACTAATAAATGGAAACAAATTTGTTATCAGAATAGTCCAAAGATATGTTTGAAAAACTGAATTTGATATACACTCTTTGGAAGTCCTAGAAGTTGACACAGTTGTCCGGTGAGCTGCTGTCCGCGCTAAAGTGGGTAAGCACTCTCCGTCTCTAAATCTTTCGGAACATTCGAGATGTTCGCAATGTTTTTAGGGCAGCGGTAGCCATGCTGACCAGCGTGGCTTGCAAGTAAATATGCCTGAGGTTACAGCATCATAGCTATCCGACTAAGTTTCTAACACTCGTTTTCCCCTCCTCATACAAATTTCTTGAAAGTGGACATTCTCCGGAGGATATCGCCAAGATTATGTGCCCGAGGAAATTTCAGAATTGTACTGCAGCATGAAGCAATTAAAGAGCGACAAAGGTTTCGGTGTGCAGAAAGAATTCCGGTGCCCACCACTTTGAGGTTGGCTGTTAGATCATATTCGGTTTCTCCACCCCTTTCCGACAGGGTCACACTGATGTCGGTAGTTAGCACGTCTTTTTCTATTCGTTTTCCATCTTGCAGGTAGTCCCACCATTGTTGGTCCGGATCTCCTTCTCGAATTCAAGCAACCCAGTGTCAAGTATCAGTATCAACCTCAAAAAAACATCAATAAATACTTCTGATTGTGTTAGGCGTTGATCCCAGCCAAGTGCCAACATATGTGTTAAGAATCCCTACTATTTTCAAACAGCCGCTCATGCCTAGCTAGCTGGAAAGTGGCCGTTCCTGTTATTCTAAGCACTTTTTTATATGCGGAACTTTGCTGCCTCCCAGCAAATTGTAGAGCGCCTCTTTGTTTCATTAAGTTAAATTTACCATACTTCAACGAGAGAAGCTCCAGTGAGTTTTCCAAATCTTATTACTACTCACAAACCATAGGTTACCCGCTCAGAAAGAAAAAAAAATCTCACATGTCTCACGAGCTTTTGACATGAGAATTCCCCATTCGAGGAGCCACTTGGTACTCACCAAATGATGTGACCTACGTGGTTGAATCGCGGGTGAAGCTATAACGAGCCTGTGAGTTAATCACACGGCTGACCGGCCTTTCGTAGCCCAGCTATACAGTGCTTTGCCAGTAATCGAAAGATCGCGGGTTAGAACTTCACTGACGGTTCGGGAAATGAGCAGCTGCGATGAAGCAGCTACACAGGTATCCCTGCTTTTCGATTTATAATTGTGAGGTGAGGTTTTGACGGAAATTCTCAGGTACCAAAGCGACAATGAACTATGCTGCGGCTCCACGGTAACTCCATACTTCCACAGAAGAACGTAAGGAATCTTGTTTATCAGTTATATAAACAGCTTGGAATGTCGAAATGGATGCAATTAGTGAAAGTTGCACAGGGCGAGTAGCCATCGGAGGCGACTCTTCAATAAAAGGGAATACTGAGACAATTATTTCTATCGTAGTAAAAGCATAACCTAACCTCACCTTCTCTTTGTCACTCGTTGCTGCGTTCTCATTGTGCGTATTACTTTAGGTTTGCAAAGAGTCATCTTGTTTGTTCATTTTGAGTGACACCTACAATGTGCACGCCTACCGGAACGGTACAGTTGTTGGGTCGACACTCTTCAACTGTCAAAGTAGGAGCTCGGTATCTGAGCCTTCCGTGCCCATCCAAAAAGGATAGAAGGCTAGTATCGTCGACCTTCTTGAAATCCGATCACATCTTTGCCTTGCATCCTTAGGACACTTTTTCAATGCAAACGATCGCGCACCTTGGTCACAATTTGCACCTATTTGGCAGTAAATTTTCCCGAAACTTGGGACCACGTTACAAACCAAAAATATATCAGGTCTTTATGAACTTACCAGAACAGGACCTTCAAAAATTCTAATCAAAAGAGGGTTAAGCAATTAAGATTTTACTACTCATAAGGTTGCTGGAAATCCATCGACAGCCCACGACCGGTTTCGCCCTTCTTGGGGCTCATCAGGTAGGCGCAGTCCCCGGGTTTCCGTCAACCTTATGTTCTACTTGAAACCAAATTGCACGAAATTAGCGAATATACACTCATCTGCAAACTAATTTGGTTCTTTTGAGAGACTCACCTGGAAACCAGCTGAATCTCTCGTTTATGATGTTCTCAGGTCGTGGGCTGTCGATGGATTTTCAGCAACCTTATGAGTAGTAAAATCTTAATTGCTTAACCCTCTTTTGATTAGAATTTTTGAAGGTCCTGTTCTGAAGATTTTCTTGGAAAAATGTTTAACTGCCGCATGGGTTGTGACTTCAGCTGCACGACTGACAGTAACACTGAATTATTTATCTGATCGGACGAGGAGGGAAATATTTGAGTTTTCTAGTTAAAAGCCCACGAACCATAGGAGCAAAGAAAAATACGACAATAAGTTTATTTATTTAAAAGATGACATTTGAAATTTGGATATCTTTAGGCTGAAATGAAATGATGAAACAAGCAGTTGCTGTACCTTCGATTAAAATCCGCTGCATCTCCCGGTCATGCATCCGTATGACGAAAGGGCTACGCCTCCCTGCTCTGACTAAATTCGATCAATCGCTGACTGCCTGCACTTCTTGCATCGTTATTCCAGTTATTTATAGCCGGATTCCAGTTGGACGTGCCTCAGAACATCAGAGAGTTTTCGAACTTGTACGCCGAGTGAACTTCCCTAAACTATTTTGAATGTTTGCGGAAATGTAAATCACCACTGCTTACGTTGGAGCAAGGTCCGAAAAAAAACCGGTTCTCCCTGAAAGTGGTCCAATTTTCCTCCCCTGTCTGACTGAAAGAGAGAATCAACTCCCTTAAGTGGAAATTGAAAATCGTTCGGTTTTTCAAAGTTAGCAGTTGGCACATGGATTCTTCCAAAGAATATACTTTATTTTGTTGTTAACCAACGATTTGCACAACCGAAGTGATTCAAACACTTTCTACGAAGTAGAACGATGCTGAATACTCTACGGTATCTTCTTTGAGAACAGCTGAGGTACGCGCAATACTGAAAGAACAATATTTTCTTTGAAACGAAAAACATCTGTGGGAGTGAAAACGGAAGAGGTGGATGATGTGGATTGTTTGAGCTGCTCTTAGAATCTTCGTGGCGAGATGGCTCAGATGGTTAGAGCGCGAATTTTCTGACCAGAAGATCCGTGGTTCGAACCCGACCTCTGCCTCTCGATTTCCTCTGTCTAGGCTTGGGCAACCTGGCAGTATCCAAGCCCTCGTGCCTCCTTCGGGTAGCATGGCAGCTAGGCAACGGAAGTATGTTACAGCTGTACGATTTTTTCTTAGAATCAACCTCTGTATCAGTGGGTGAGAGCTGGACATAGCACGTACTCATGAAGCTCTATTGATGGTACTTCCGCTGAAAAATGTGCTCAAACGAACGGTAAAAGTTGCTCATTCACTTTCCATATAGTCAAACCAGAAACTTCCTTGAAGCATGTCGGCATGTTTCTTCATCTATCCCGGCCGAACTGTTCGGACTTGATTTGCAAAGACTATGAACCAATTTTCTTCTTGTATTTCATCTAACAAAAAAAAACTGAGAGCGTCCAACAGCTCAGTACAGATTCCATAAAGGTGCATTTATTCAGAGAAGCAAGTTGGAATGTAAAACAGAGGAATTACCTGCGACTTGGCAATTCCAGTAAGACAAGCACAGGGGAGATGTTGCCACAATACCCAAACACAACACGTGCTATTGCTTGGTGTCATTTAAACAAAGGAAGTTTTCATCGATCCCGGAAAACTGCAGTACCCAGAAGAAATAAATGTTTAATTTTCTCAGTTTCAGACAACAACATCAAATTCCCTGTCCTCTTTGTCAGTGAAACCAGCAATAAATTGTCTTCCTAGTTGGGAAACACTTATTATGCGGAGTAGCGGCAATTAATACCCAGAAGCCTTGAGGTAAGTCTAGATCACATTTGATGTTTTCTACTGTGTATAAATAGCTGTACAATCAGTGAGCAAGAAAACTGACAGAAACAGTTGATGGGGGCGGTAGGTAATTCTAGTGTCGCACCGTGAATATTTTACTTTATCAAAAGTAGGGTTATATGATGACACAATTGTACCTTGCCTAAAATGCGTCGTAAGCTGGGTAGATTGATGTGCAGATCTATCTCTAACATACTGTGTTGAAGGAATACCCGTCGGTCATCGAGACCTTAGATTTTGCATCAACAGCCAGACGTGTACCGGAAGCTCAGTCTTCCGAAGTTCCTAATCTAGCGCAAGAAATAGACAGCAACTTGCGCACCAGAATTCAGAACCCTTATCATTAATGGAGGATCCAAGCATAGAACACACCTGACTGATTCGTTCGGATACGCAATACTCCGCCAAAACAACTCTACCGGAAAGTTATGGGGTTTGAAGCCAACTTCCTGCCAATGGCTCAATATATTAGCTCCAGTTGTTGCTATAATTGAGAGAATTGTACAATTAAACCGGTTTGGGAAGAATGCATTCGTTTACGCACGCATCTCTGGGCCAGATACAGTGGGGACGCCTGAACAAACGAGGCGAATCCTTTTTAACCCAAGAGTTACGCTGAACCTCGTAATCTTCATGTGTCCACACCCCAAGGGTTGAAAGAGACAGACTCGATGTTTTGCCCTCATTAGAGTTCATCAGCAGTGTATAGCGTTGACCTTGCCGAGAATGGAACTCCAGTCATCTGACACGCGAACCGAACTTGGTTCCAGTATTTCAGTCTGGACGTGCCTGAAATGCCAGGTCTGAACACTCTTGAGCCACTTGACCGGTTTTCCATCATCCCCAATTATGACTCTCTAACCCCCCTGGTTTTGCCCTGAAATGCCAGGTCTGAACAGACGAATGCTTTCATTCTTGAGCCACGTGACCGGTTTTCCATCATCCCTAATTATGACTCTCTAACCCCCCTGGTTTTGTCAGTCAATTGGTTCACCTTTCAGGAGACTCTAAACTCTCGGCGTCTAACAGAAAGTGGCACCGTAAACACGTTTCTATGTTCAACCGTTATAACTCAGGAACTTAGCATGCTCTGGTAGAATACTGGCAATGCACTCGTCTCACGTGTCAAATTTCCGGCATTTAAATTCTAGCACAGCCAAGGGTGTGCAGTGGTAGGTAGTTCTAGTAGGGTTGAAACTCGTCTCTAGTGCCTCCTCCGTCACTGTGAATTTCCCAGGATATCTTTGACTGGTGACAAAACGTTCGCAAACCAATTACCAACCTCGGCGAACAGAATAATGGCCGTCTAATCAAACGCCAGTACTCAAGACACCAGTTTGGCTAGTGTGATTTAACTGTGTATTTTGACCGCAAATCAACCGATATTACAGTGGTCCAGTAACATGTGGAGGCTTATTCGTAAAATTTTTGTCCCGTATTCGGATCAATGAATATAGACTGACTGGTTAGTTTGTCATTCAGAGCATGAGTGATCAGCTAGATGTCTAAAATAGATTAGATTAGATTAGATTAGAGGATTTCAAATATGCTACCCTGATTACAGTGCGATTAGTTCGTATTGATAAATTTGGTCCTGTTTTTATCAACCGATCTTAGTGGACTTTTGGGAGATTTTGCTAAGTAAAGTGAAGAATATAAGAATTTTGTTTGGTGTGATAAAATGTCTGTACAAACATGGACGAAAACTCATGGAACGAACAACCTTAAAGTGATTTGGTAGCAATTAACAAACCCCAGTGAAAGATTATTCCAAATCAATTCGACTGATCCATACTGACCAAGTACACCCTACACAGTTTGTAGGGCACTAAAAAGCATAGGGTAGTTTAAGATGGGTAAGCTGTGCTGAAAGATTATTCCAAATCAATTCCACTGATCCATACTGACCAAGTACACCCTATACAGTTTGTAGGGCACTAAAAAACATAGGGTAGTTTAAGATGGGTAAGCTGTGAACAGACACCTCATCTTTCGACAGTTATCCGACAGCATTTGAGGGCTGCTGAAATTTGTGCCTCTCTGAGATTCGAGGTCGGCCGAAATGCAAAGATTGTGGATACCCTTTCATTCAGATGGGGAGTCAAATGCAAATGTTTAGTGGAGGTGAGGTTTGGTACAATTATCCAAACATTTCATGCATCAAGGGACGAATTTTCATGGGTTAACCTGTTCCGTCAGGATTTTTGAAATGAGGCGCAAGTCTGAATCTAGCTTGTGTCGATTCGCATTATGCGAAGCCTGTTGGTCGGACAGTCTACTAGGTCTCGTTTATGTTCTATCCGAACGAAGCTATGGAGGTCTGTTTGCTGGCCGGACCAAGTAGCTTTCCGTTATACACCCCCCCCCCCCCCGCGAGTCCCGTCACCGCGTCCGGGCAAACGCAGCATCCAGAAAGTGAAAACCCATCATTTTCTACTTCCAATGGAAAGCGCAATGTCATATGCTGTTTAAACCACAGATTGATTGTTATAATTTTCGGAGACTGCGCCTAACTATTGAGTCCCACATGGGCAGCCGTTATATGATGGATGAAAGTGGATGAAGTAGTTCCTGGCATCGTTCTACAAATACATAAGTTCATAATTTGTGTGAAGATATGGTAAGTACTGATTCATTTCCAAGCTGTCTTGTTTGAATGGGCGAATAAGTTCCCTGCCGATTTATTTTAGTGAGGTTGACCTATCTGGTACAAGTCCATTCGAAGTAACGTATTGTACAAGGCAAAAATATGGTTCCAAATGAGTGTGCTTGTCCATTTAAGCCCGATTTTCATCTCGAGACAATTACGACATTCCTCATCGTAGTCCGTTGCAGACGGACAGGACTGTGTTACCACAGGTAGTAAGCTTATCAAACCGACAGGATATAAATGAACAAAGTGAATTAGCTTGCTTCATTTATCCTGTATGCAGCTGAAAATCTCTGAGTCCTGGTAGTTTGTTGCTGCAGCTCAGTTAACAACAAGTGGTCCATCTTCTGGTTAATTTTTGTTCCGTTTTACCCGATACCACACTAGGCAGATAAGAGGGCGAGGAACCGTACACCACGCCCAACTACCTGGAATATCTTTTGCGTTTTTGACACAATTTTTGTTGATTGACAGTTGGTATGTCTAACTTCGCAAGATATCTCTTGCAATTGTAACGTTTCCTGATTCTCGGACGCACGCAAACCGTGGGTAATTCCTGGGGTAAAACGGGAGCTAGATGGAACAAAATAGTGTGTGAACGAACTTCATGATTATCCTCGATATCGCCACGTTCAAATCCATTTATGGAAAAACAATCCAAACCAAAGTGACGGGCAAAGTAAAACGATGCTACCGACTTAATGTATACGGCCAATGGATTCAGATGGCAAAACATATTTGGAGAATAAACAGGCGGTATACAACTGCTCAATATTTTCTGCTCCTTCCGGTTAATCTAAAACACTTATTGCTGTTTTATAGTGGCTCCCTCCACTGACTAACAGAATAGCATCATCTTCAGAAAATTTCGGACGAATTGTATACCGCTTTCAAGAAAAGACTAGCTGCTAGCCCATCTATCTCTGTTCAAAAATGATACTGGTTATGAAGTGCGCTTGTGCTTTGAAAGAAAATCTCCCTCAAAAAAAGAATTTGTTAAGAAGTTTGGAAAGGCTAAAATGCCGATAACTAGCCAACGGTTCTTTTACGTGATTTGTGAACAAATATGCAAGGTTTAGTTCGTTGTTACCAGTGTGAGCTAAAAAGGATCGAGGGTTTTAAACAGGGATACGTTCCTTTTATTCCAAGTTTTCTGAGTCATTGTTTGTGTATTACCCTCTCTCTGTGTTCTCGTCTCCCCTCTTTGTCAAATTTGACTGAAATCTCTATTACGCTGGATCCTTCCAATGCCTCCCCAACACAAAAAATAGAAGTCTTCCCTCTACATTTATTTGTTTACTTTAAGGAAATCTTACTGAGACATTTCGAGTGAGCTTCAGAGCTGTTTCGTTTAGCTGCGTTTGGCAAACTTTTGCTTGCTGATGGTTTCAATGTTGAGGTAATGACGACGTGGCCGCTAAGTTTTCTTATATCACCTCCGGTGGTGTAAACTCAAGCTTTCGATCAGTCTCCCTGCTGATGGCATCATCTTTGCACAGTGCATATATCAGTGTTTCATTAGGACTTATAGAGAGCATATGGTGCAATATGTTATAATTTCTTTCTCTCTCTCTTTTCACTGGCGGACTCAGAAAATACACTTTGTATAAATGAAGGATAGGAGTGATGTTGAGCGGACACTATTTGGTTGATTTCTGCAAGTCAACAGATTGTTTACTTCAACTGATTTTATGCACCTAGTTTGGGATAGCTTTATGTGCTCAGCAGCGCTTCACCTTTCTTTGAAACCTTGGGATTTGTTCTGTGCGATGCGATTCAGAACGGATCAGTCTGATGGTTGGTATCCAATTCAGTTCGGGTCATTGACAAATCATGATTGTGATTCGACTAATAACCCGACTTTTTTCTTGACAGACAGAAGAGTATTTGCTTTGTACTTCGTCCTGCTTGGCGTCTCGCTAGGTATCTCCATGTCCAGCCAACGCAATCCTCTCTACAGCTACTGGACAAATTGTATAGTACACAAAATACAAATTTAGCAACCTATGCTCACGTTTGTGCAGCGTACATCTATTGATGATTGGTGTGAGACGTAACCTGGCTGCGTATAAGACATTTTGTTTACCAGAATTGGATGTTTATTCGAGTTTTTGTCCAGCTAATGAAGCTAGTCTATGTTTGAAAGCTTAGAAACACTATAAATCTGGTTTTTCAGCATTGAGAATTTTCAGCAGTGCGAATCTCACGAATCCCCAAGCAGTCTTGCCAAAGTTAAGTTAGTTCAAATCAGAACAAACGACTTGGTTCTATGAATTGTTTTTCGTTAACTAGGCATCACATTGAAAGCCTTTTAAAACAATGTGGAAAAAAGGAATGAGGAGGACATATCTAGCCAGACAGCCTCTGTTAATGTCCTCTTGATGGGTGACGAAAGTTTTGTATTCTAACTGGCAGCCTGGGTGAACATACCGACGGACTTCTGAGTAGCAGCTACCAAACCCAGGCGAGCCGCCAACAATTAGAAAATGTGCAGAAATGTGAGTTGCTCTGTAAAGTTAGAAACAGATGAAATGACATTTCAATAGGGAACAACATACCGAACCGAGTAACGGAGGCATAAAACCTCAGTTAGTCAGACACGGTGGGGGCCCAATGATCTGCTGCGTGAGTGGGTCTGCCAGCGCACTTCGAATGACCAAACTAAGTTTAAAATTCGAGAAATACACTCACTTACAAATCAATTTGGTCTACACGAGACACTCAACAGAATCTCTAGTTTATGATATTCAGTTGAGTCTCTCGTGAAAAACAAACTGATTTGCAAATGAGTGTATTTCTCGAAAACAGTCCAATTTGGGTTCAAGTAGACCACAAGGTTGACGGAAACTCGGGGACTGCCCCTACCTGATGAGCCCCAAGAAGGTCGAAATGGGTCGCGGGCTGTCGAAGAGTTTTCAGTGACCTTGTGAGTAGTTTCCTTTATAAGTTTGAAATTATTATATAGCACTCTGGATACTATAGTGTCACGTCATGCAGTTCTATGTCGACTGAATCAGCTGTTCTATGCGGTGCCTTTCGAATGATTTAGCCGTTTGTTTTGTTTGTTTTCGTTAATTGTTAAACAGCATGTTCAAAAACATAAAAAGTAAACCCGAGAAAAGATGTTGAAGAGTGTACAGGAGACTATTAGATAAAATATTAAATATCTTTTCTACTGCAGCCACTTCCATAGTTCGGCTAAAATTCCCACTATTTCCAGCAGTGTAACAGGTATATTCACAAGCCGAATTAGTTATTCTGAAGCTGAGCTTATTGAATAGCAGTTCCCACGTTTCTGCAACGTTCCTGCTTTTCTAAAAATTCACCTGTTGGTCGATACTATTTTACAGTGAACTAAGTTTTCTGAGAGAGAGGAGAATATATTATGAAAATGAGTGTCCCTAGTTGAACACACTCAACTCATTTAAAAAACCGAGTGAAGTCTCGATCTCGTAAAACCAGTGTATTACAGCTAAGCTGCTACCCAACACGCAACCGTTCTTACTTGCCATTTGTTTGCTTGGAGTGGCACCTGGTTAAGTTTAACTGAAGTTTGACGAGTTCAACCAACACAGAGGTCCACAGAAATGTAAAATGTGATGGATAATTCTGGTTAATTTCCACACTTTACAAAGAGGAATCCTCAACACTGAATTCCACCTACAACGAAGTCAAAAATGATTGAGAATAATCGTCTTATTTTTTCCCACTGAACAGATCGCATAAGGAGATAATCTCGAACAGCCCATCAGTGTTACCATTCCCTGGCAAAGGTCACGGATCTAAAATCCATGTCGGCCTGATCTAATGTGGAATCCAGTTCCCAAACGGTATACCCACCTAACTTGGACAGCTCAGTTAACACGCCAGAGTACAAGTATCCATTAAATGACGAGGATTTCAACCACATTCAAGGAGCCTTTTCCGTAGTTCACAGCCCATACATATGTGTTAACAGTGTACACATATCTATTCATAGTCAACTCCCCAAATCATAAAAGCCTCTAAAAATCATCCAGGGTGTCCATCTCAAGCAGCTTTTATCCAAACGCAGTGGTATATATGCACTGTTCCGCATTGCCAGTGAAAGGAAGAAGGCCTTCGCTGTGGAGTTGTCCATTAGAAAATGCCAAATGAACAATTACAGACTTATGGACAGGGAAGCAAAACTCTCATATGCATCCTGTTTACAGAAACTGAATATCCATCCTGTCTTTAAACGCGCCTTCCTGGGCTTTTCTGGACATTCATTGACTGTTCCACAAATTCAAGCAAATGCTACAAAGCGACTCCACAACGTCCGTAATATATTTCACTTTTCAAGAGATCTACGAGGAAATATACTACTCGCATGCCTCCCCAATCAGTAGTATCACCGTCAACCAGTGTTCTCTCACATACCCATTCCAACAGAAGCACCACTGCTTCAGAAGGTCTTAACAAATAAACAGCAATTCTGAACCGATGACTTCTCAATCGGTTTCGAACTTTTCAAATTGATTAGCAGCACCAATGCTTTGCAGGACATCGACATTAGTCACTATCCCTTTCTGAGAGTCAGGATTCAAGCATTTTTCCGAATAGTAATGTCGCACAATTAGCAAACCATCAGCGAGATATCTACAGTCACTGCGACAATGAAGTGTAAAGTGCGAGGTAACCACAATAATCCCAAAAGTACCGTGACGCATCTGAATGCAATTGCACCATCATTCTGTTCACTGATTCGTAGCTGGAGACGTTTATTGTGGAATAATTGTTTTTCCGTTTTGTTTCTCGTTTTCTAGTCCTACTTCAACGCTGAGAAACAGTGATCGATTTTACCCCGGGGGGCAATATTTTCCGTCATATGCATGCTTCAAGTGAGGGTTACGCATCAACGGACTTGTTGGATGCAATCAAGTGGGGTTAATCAATCGGAAGTATAAGGAAGTCAAAAGGAAAAGAAGCAAACTTTTGATCATAAGAGTGTGAATGATAGAGTCTCTGAGTTCGGTCTCGCCAAGTCACCAGGGAATGAAGCAATATTTTGTTAAATTCAGTGGTTTTTCAACACGCATATATGTGTCTGTTTTGACCATACTGAGCTGTTGGGGAAGGAACGAAAATCATGTTATTAAAAAAGGCGCTGTTCACGCCGGAAATAAGGCGAAATAAAAAACAACTAGCTGTTATCGGTTCGAGCATCAGTTCGATTTAAACAGTCCTTCTTCCCTCTTAGTTCGTGTATTTAGGTTGGTCTGCAATAAACAGGGAAAGTTTGGATACGAGCTTCATTAATATTTGTTATCCAGCACTATATACCTTTGACCAAAGAGGCAGCCATCCCGAGGCATCTGAGGCGTTATGAGTACTTCACGTTGAATGCACCAGAATTCGTTTTTGGGGACGCTGACATTCCAAATCGCTATCGGTACATATATATGTCACCTACTGTTCCGGAGTCGAACGTTCGAATAGTATAGGGCTGGTAGGTTATCAGTAATAGAGGCATAAAACTACAACGAAACACTTACTATGAACGTGAGACGAAGGTACAATAAAATAACTAGAATGGGGAACCTGCAATATGATACGTGGATTCATCAAACAGGGTTGGTCATTTCGACCAAGTACATCTGTCAGCATCTGCCCTTTGGTCAACATTCATCGAACGGCAAAGACCGTTTTTCGAGAAAATCACAACACAAAAGTTGAAAACAAGCCGAAAACAATAAAATAATTTTGTGAAGTTCTGTTTGACATTCATTACTGTATATGAATATGTGGCTTTATGTGGTTCGGGCCAGTTGGGTATCAATTACGTTCACTGCGCCTTCTGCTTCATTCCAACAGTTGCCCATCCTAAACGTCTACCTGGATCCCTAGCGCACATCAAACGGGAAATCTTTATTGGCTCTTGAAGACAGTGGAAGCAAGGCAGTTAGCTACCGGCGCGATGCGTTGCCAACCGCTCCTTTGATATTTCTAGTGAAGCTTCTTTTATTTCTCCGCTGGTGATAAATACCTTTGTCGCTCCAAGAGTAGAATCTTTTACGTTCCTTTAGGTGTACCAAAAGTTCGGAATTACTTATCTCCAATTATAGACGTCCACATCCTTTTGGAATCGTTCACAACAGTGATGACCATATGTCGTGCAAATCCAAGAGTGGAATCTTTTACGTTCCCTTAGGTGTACCAGAAGTTCCGAATTACTTATCTCCAATTATAGACGTTCACATCCTTTTGAAATCTTTCGCAACAGTGATGACCATATGTCGTGCAAATCCGTTTTCCAAGGTCTGACCTTTTTAGTCTTATTTAGCCTATCTAGACTTTAGCAAAACAAAACCACTCAAAGCAAATTTAGGCTACTTAAGGTGGAATATATTCACAGCTGATACGGTTGTCCGAACTAAAATCTCATTGGTCTTATGATTGTCTGAATCGCTTTAACAAACTTCTTACATTTTAAGGTTGCTGCATGGAGGTTGCATCAGTGTTCGGGAATGGAAGCTCCGTCAATTGGTTTGGTCAAGAGGTCTTCATTGTTTCATGTTTACATTGAGTGAAACGAAGAAAAATTCTATAGGCTGCGCACTTTACAGTACACTGATGATTTGGTCAGATTGATCGGTGACCTGTGTTTGGCCCAATGAACTCGCGCTTTAGTGTGATGTTCTTGAAGCTGACGCTAGTATGAGAAGAATCAGTAATTTTCAACTGATATTACATCCTGTAGGTGAGACTACTCAGTGCTGAAAGCCTAGAAGAATTGTACAGCTGTTTTGTCATTATTGAGAATTGTTAGGAGTGAGAACCTCGCAACCTCCAGGAAGTTTCGAAGCCGCAAACCCCAACCTAGCAATCTGAACACACAGACCTTGCACCGCAAGTGGGTGATCAGGACTGTGAACTTAGAATTACCACCAATTCCAAAGCCGCAGTTTTTGAATACCATGATTGGCTTTGTAGACAACATAAAATGCACTAATTGCGTTGCTCACAATCCATCAAGTTCTGGCTAAAATATAATCAGTTATGAGATACTTGATAGAAAGAATAACTACCAAACTTATACGGTTTATTCAGCAGAGATTTTGCCCTGTCAGCAAAGCAGATCAATATTGAAAAGCCGAGAAGCACTGTAGAGCTTTCTAATCTTTGTTGGGGCTCATAACAGTGCGCATCTACAGAAACTAAGAGTTTGGAACCCGCGACCGTCCAGCCACTGGTTTGACATCTAACCGTTTGGCCAATAGTGTCTGAGCAACAGTGTGATTGCCTCTCACGGAGACAGACTATGGTGCCGCTCAGCCTTCGGTAAAGGAACACCACATCATGTGGTCACGCGTAGCCTGGCACGATGGGGGCAAATTCTCATAAGGACGTTTGACAATCCGGCAAAATTATCCTCCAACTGAGCTGCTTATTTATCTTAATTTTATTTTACATTTTATTTCTTTTGGTGTGCTAACTGGATACGCATTTTTTACATGAGCCCCAACCGTTTCTTGTTCCACCACCAGATGTAATCTGAGGATTGGAAACAGGGTAACTTTTTACTTCTGTCGTTTTTATTTACCCATTTTTCCCTGATAGTATGACGCATCTTGCGTCGTCTCAGTTACGATCAGTTACACGTTTACATGGCCTAACTGCTTTTCTCAAACGCTTGGTGAATTTGGGTGTAAAATTGCTTGTTGCATTTTTATGGGCCTTCTGCAAATTTAGTACAGCTCTTACATGGACCTGTTATTTTGATGAAGATTGGTGATGAAAATTGGTGAGCAGGTGGAAGATGTCTTGCATTTGTGAGGACTAACATTAATCGCGTGAATGTGAAATCAGTTATTGTCTTTTTTGCCTGAAAACAACCTCGATTCAAATACAATGATAATGGTGTTCAACTACAAGTTGTCTAATCACGATATTCAGGCGTTTTACACTGTTTGAGAAGCATGCTGCTGAAATGAAAACTGCAGGTGGAGATAAAATCACTTTCCACTTGTAATGAAAGGAAATGAAAAGCCATCAAAGTCGGTGCTGAAATGGGAGCTGTGTACAAGATTTTATACCAAGTTTTCCAACTGTAGAAAAAAATATTTGAGCGCGGTTCAAAACCTCGGAGAATCAGTTTTTCAGTTATTGTGTTTGCAACACCTTGGTTGAAGCAGAAGGTATTTTTTACAGTCAACATACTTTTTTTTCAAAAATCAGACGCGTTCCCCGACTTCGCGGTTTCTGACCTACTCTAAGTGATTTTCTCCCTCATATTCGTAAGTTGCTGCACAACAACTCAACATGTTCTCGACGTTTATTGCAATACTCCTGCGCATGGATATTATTGCATGAAATAGCATTTCCTCAAATAACTTCTCGTTTCTGCGTAAAACTTAGGGTGAGCTCTATCTATAGGGTAGGATGAATCCCCATCAAGGTGTTGGAGAATGAGGCGTTATCTTTAACGAGGGACCTGCCAAAATAAAAGTCCTGCAAATTGCAGACTGCTTCCGATTACCAGGTGCGCTTGGCTGGACACCGCAATTTGCGCATCACTCTAACCAGCCAACAAGAGCGTTTCGTCTATTAGTTTTTCCTCATTAAACAATGCGCCTGCAGCTGTGGTGCGAATTGAAGATGTTGAGTTGAATGGCTTCCATGCGCAAATTTAGGTCACACTTAATGAAGCGAAAATCAAACACTGGAAAACCCTTATTAAAAATGGAATACTTTTCATGCGGTACGACCAAATGTACGATACCGTTCAAAGCGGTTTCTCATTGGACAGTACCATATAGAATCTGTATACTTAAATAACGCTGGGCGCAATGGAGACCAAAACAAATTTACGGTTAAGTTTGTTGTACCAATCTCTAGTAACTTGAATGTATCAAAACAAAATGGCGGTTAAAAGTTTCTTGTACCAATCTCTAGTAACTTGAATGTATCGGTACTCACGTACCCAGACTGTGTACGAAGTACGAAACTGTTAATCCTCCCTGTGGGGATTGAGTTCCATAATAGTCAAAGGGGGCTTCCAGGGAAAAGGATTGAATTTCTCCACCCGTAAATCAAGGCTGAGTTGACAGATGTCATCAAATGTATTTGACAAAATTATGTATATTCTACCGAATCCCAGTGACTGACTAGTTGTTACAGAGATATTTTTCCGGGAACTATTTTCCAACTGGACATTTTGAAAGCTACGCGTAAACGTTGAAGCGTCCTAGTGCATTTCAATCTTTTATCTGGGTTAATTTGTGCTAAACCACCTACTAAAAACTGCTGATCTCACTGATTAGCACATACGATTCCATCGCTGTGCAAATTTAAAACAGTTTCATGAACTGAGAGCGACGCACTGAAGTTTGCACTGTGTTGAACTAAAAAACTGAACGAGTTCTCTAACTGTTATTTAAATTTGGGGGCAAAAGCATTTTTTACACTCAGATGGATGAAACCGTCAATAACTTGTAGTGCAAGCTGTCGCTTGCTGATTTAGAGGTAAACTGCTGTGCGAACAACGGGGTGTATGGTGAGGGCCCGACGTGACTTCACTTCCTTTCTGCACCTGACTGATACCAAATTTGGCTATGTTTTAATCTCCCTGAAAAGCAAGCTTTATTAAAACTTTCACAAAATTGAAAGGGATTTTGGCATATAATTCTTTAAAAGTTGCGCCTTACCTTATGCTGCTGAGGATTTGGTGTAGGAAACAAGCAAACAACAATTTGATAGAAGTTTTCTATTTTTTTATTTCCTTATATAAACTCTGTGAGCATAAACGGACGGAACTTGCGTTACACATATTTATAATGCAAAAGAGGACTGATGTTAATGGGCGGGCGAAGTTGCCGGTGAACCAGATTGCTATATTCAGTCAGGTAAACGTGGGTAAGTGGCATATTCCGGGGGATTAAATATACTGGTTGTGCTAGAAATAGGATTCCATTACGAAAATTCATAGAAGAGCAATGAATATAGTTCATTTGGCTATAATAATGTGGCCGAATGAATTTATTAAAATCTGTAATCATTAACCATGCTAATATGCTGGCAAAACATACCTCTTATTTGTTTCTCCGTCATACTGCAACAGTCGCATCAGCTAAAACAAACTCTTTATTCTGTTTACTTGTCGCTTCTACTGCGATGACCTCTGAGTAACTCTGGAACATCCGATTCGACTGCATTCTAATACAAATGACTAGCGGGCGTCGGTGTCAAACATGCCAAATTGTCGAATGCCGAATGTATCAATGCAGCATTTTCCAAGGAGGGCTAACATCCCAAGACGTGAGGCTTTTTGACTCCCTCCTCCTAGCGCAATTTTGCTATTTCTTGCGAATTTATCTCCATTCAGAAGAACCTATCTTGGTATGAACATTTAGCCAGCTTTTGTGCCACAGACGTTTTTCAGATGTTTTCAAGGAGTAAGCCCCTGGCTTACCGCGAAACTGCTTCCAATTCGACTCCGTTTCTTTGGGAGACCCATTACCGTATCAGAGTTGCGCCTGATTAGAATACGTCAGACACCTTAGGAAGCTATAAAACTTTTCATCGAGAGAACCCAAAATCTGATTGACTTGTGTTATTTTGTATGCCTTCAATAGAATATTTCACATGGTGCTACGCACTGAATCTAACTTCACATCGGTGTAACGAGGTGCCCCAATATGAAAGAAATTTTCGGGATCCCATAATTTTCCTGCTTCTGCCGTAAAAAACGCCATACGGGAGCCTATCCATTGTTTGTATGAATGTCTTTCCACTTCTTAATGAGTCCATGCGAAACAAAGCTGACGAGCGAGTCTGTGTTGGTGAAGTAACAGAATGTCAGTGAAAAGTGATTAATTGTCTCTGAGCCGTGAATATATTATTAACAAGAAGTAGAACCTGCAAAAGTTTGCCGTCCAAATGATTGCGTAATAAGACCATGGGTGGCGTCATAGATACTAATGACTTACCCTAATGTTCCAGCTCCAACAACGCTTCTGAAAAGTGAAGGACCACTGTGTTTCAAAGTACCCGATCTTGTCTACTTGCTCTATTCGAGATCGCTGATCACACGAGGAAGGCTTATGCGGTGGAAGTTTTGTAATAAAAAGAAAACATGAAGAATAACCACTTCACCAAACAGTCTGTGTTTCATACCGGACTAGTAAGGTACCACCGTTTTCAACAAGGTTAGAAGAGGTGTATTTTAGCGATACAGCTTTCAGAGACACGGCGGCTGCAGATCGCCCGAATGCTTTCTACGACAAAGGTCAAAGCAGCTCAGCAACACCCTTTCAAACAACTACCTGTATGATAGATTTATTCAAAGCAGTCCGCACGAAAATGTGTCAGTCTGGACAAGAAAAAAACTGGCACAAAACATTCAACATGAGTGTGGTGTTTCTTCAATAGGTGGGGTCACACGTCAGTTTCATGTGAAAGTGAACTGAAATGCAGTCACTTCAACCTAACCAGCTTCCAACGGGGATAAACTTGATTTACACACCTGCGTGAGGAAGAAATGAGTAAATATTGCCTTTGACTATTCTGCATAAGCTGAGCTGGACCAAGTAAAGTGCTCGCTTTAGGTTCCAAAATAAGCAGGAGAAGAAAGACGTAGCAGTTTTGGAATCCCTTGTGACTCTCCTATCCTGAAACACTTTTTCTAATATGATAACCAAATTTTTACGCGCATTCACTTTTCTTCTGAAACTGTGAAACCTTGGATACACAGATATTAGTTTTTTTTATAGATTTTGGCACCGGAAGGAAGCCAGGTCAAGCCAAGCAAATTCCTATTTATTGTATGCTCTTGTCCAGGCCAAACTTGGCCTCGAATGTTCAAGGCAACGCTTCCTCCAGAGAACATTCCTTCATTCGCCGCGAATATAGTACTATTCAAACATACGATAGTACTAGAGGTCGGAACATTTTCTCTACGGTAACACCGTCTTTCTGCTCATGTTGTTGAAATCATCCGGCCCAAAGAAATGTGGTAGTCTTCAGCGTTAACATATATGTTTGGTCGATCACTTGGGTTCGCCGAATTGGTTCTCTCCGGAAAATCCAAACTCGCTTGTTCACAACTGATGAGGCACAGAGTGATTTCGGCACCAGACGATAACAAGCTGTACACTTGGTTTGTTCGACTGCGCCTCATACAGACGTTCTCATGGTGCGTGCGTCGAACTCCACTGAAAGTTTGAACATAATAAAACATGCGCCATTGAAATTATGCCTGTGGCACTTGGAACGCACAATAAACAATTCTGTTGTACAGTCGTGCGGTTGAGCGCACTTGTATGCATGCGTCCGTGCTTGTTCGGCCTTTGTGTTTTCTTGTCTGATATTGTACCGTGAGAAAAACATCACTGCGTTTTGCTCCCCGTGCTCCTGCCAAAGGTAATCATCATGTGCAGCGCAATTAGGGGCAGAGCTATTGGGACTTACAGTTGACCGGATTTAGGGGATAATGAGGAATTTTTTTCGCACAGTTTCAACGCGGTGGAGTGAATGATAAACCAACTTGCCAAAAGCGTGCAAAATGCTGGAACGTGAAACATCGAGGGAACAGCGACAACTGTTCGGTGGCACTTACAAGAGATCTCGTACATGTTTACTTTACAGAGCACCTCTCAGATTGGAATGCGTACAGGCACTTAGGTTGCCACAACATAAGATGTAGCTAGAAAATCAATGTGGTGTGACACAATGTGGAAGTCTACTGAAATGCATGGATTATACGATAAGTTGGTGCATCTACTTACGATAAGCAGTTGAAAACATAAAATACTCCTCACTCATCTGTCCTTATCGAATCAGAAGACAGTTAGAAACTCAATGATGGGTGCTTATGACCTGGAAATCACCAAAATGCCCCACTTTGCCAGGCGACATATTAGAAGAAATTAGCTACAAATACGAATTGGAGGACGACTTGCGTAAAACTGATTGACGACTATGCAATCCTCTTTTTTCACTCAGCCTAGTTGTAGATTCATTGCAGAAAAGGCGATCTTCTCGAAACTCTTGAAAGTGTCACGACTATAATAACCGCAGCTTTAGTAAACTAGAATTAAACAGACGTATTGCGACGCACTTTTTACACTTTTGCAGATAGAACATATCCAGCCACTAGTATAGTGAAGGAACATAAAAGAGAGTTCTCCTCGATAAACGAAGAAAATACTGAGTTACGGCGTTGTTATTTTTACTATTTTTTCCACTTTATTTGACTAAGATATGTGGAACTGGTATGACTTAATTGGAGTCACACAGATTGCTGGCGAACGTAAGATGTTACATAGAATCTGTGCGTTTGGAAGAGTGCTTCATTCGAATAAGCTTTATCTCCGGTGAAAGAGTATTGCTCCCCAACAGAATGCCTAACTAGATGAATTACTGCCTTGCATTCAAAAAGAGGGCACTGAGGCAGAGCAGCGAGAAATCATGTCAGATGTTAAATCCCTAGGAAGAGTGCCAAAAACACTGAGTTTCACAGCTTCCAGTCCCAAAAATCCAAACTCGTTTGGTTCTTCACTGAGATACCAAACATAGTTAAAGCCTTTTTACCAGCAACAAGATCAACATGTGCAGGATATGGTTTCATTTGGTGCACACCATCATCTAAAAACTTGTTCGGACAAACCCATCCTCGTCTTCTCTTCGATTGCTCACCACTGATCGCAAGTAAGTTTGAACCGATGCTTACAGCCCTCACAAACAGTTTTTATTTTACCGTTTTGTTATCTCCTGCACAACTCAAAATAAAAAGTCGGACTGTTTTTATCTTCAGTTGCGTGTGCCAGTCAAAAAGTAGTCTGCACCTGTTTCTCGAAAATGCTAGTCAGACGGAAATTTGATGCAGCTAAACTGAACAAACGGCCATACGTGAACATTGGTTTCGCTGTAATTGGGAGAGTCTTGATGATAACAAGACGTGGCTATATAGTTCATCAGCCCTGCACTTCCCTCAGTCGGTGTTGAACTTAGTCTACTTTCAAGCGTCGAAGTCTGTCACCTTGTTTTAGAAAAAATCCTTTCAGTTTACGATGTTCAAACATGAAGGCAATGGCCACACAGTGAGTGACTGTAACTCACTAATTGTCATCAGCTACATCAGATTGAAGTAAAGAACTGAAATTCACCGGTATTCACCAGGCGGTGTTGACCGAATATGCTTACTGGTTTGAGACGTGTAACTATCCGCTCATGTTGCGCAAAACTTCCCCATTCAGCCAACGTGTCACATGTTGAAACAAGCTATCACCAGATGAATATTCATTCGGGTTAGGAAGCTCAACTTGGAATTTTGACTGTCGCTATCCCATATTCTTTCACTTAACTTGTCAGAGTGATATGATTTAATTTTAAAATCACCAAAAGCGTGAGACTGAAAAAAAGTACCCGGAAAATGTTGACCAAAATCTTGGGTTATTAGTCTCTATGCATTCAAAAGATTAGTCGCGATAAAGATTTTTGCTATGACTTTAAGAGTACAATTACCAGAATTAATACAAACACAAATTTGTGTCGTCAACTGACGTCAGGTCATGGGGAAATCTAGTCGGTGAATACATGGGCTGTAATTCACAGATGAATCGGCTTGACTTCACCCCAATTTACTCTAGTCTCCACGTTGCACTTACGGCAGTTCACTGCGGTACACAATTCGTTGGCATGCGGTATGCTACAAACAGCGAAATACCCATTTTAACAGTTTAGATATATGGCTGCAAGCAAATGATACGGCATTTCTCCTAGTTGAGACTGTCTGCTGCAGGTTGATGCTTTCTCTCTTTCAAGCCATTATTTTCAATACGGTAATAACTAAAGTGAACGTAAAATCTATTCCATTTATGATGTGTGTTTTTGGAGGAAAGGTATGTTTATTGCATAGTGCATCTTTAGACAAGACCCTAGCTGAAGCTGACCTGACATTTCGTCTGATGTCTCAAGGAGGAAGCCATTACGGTAAAAGGACTTCGAAAACATCGGGATAGTGTAGAAAATAGCAGGGGATAGTATGGAAAGTGTAACACCTATTATGTTCGACCAAATCCATGCTCCGTAGTTCTGGTTATTCACAACCATGGTGTTTCTAAACGCCGAATCTGATACCTGATGCTACTTGGAATTACTATATCAGTCCCACTAAACCTTCAGAGGATGGGATCAAGAGAAACAGTGTTGCAAATTCACCAGCATTGGTTAACATGTCGAAGTGATTGCATTTGAGCACATCGTGGCTGGTTAAACTAAATAAGCAAAGAGGACACAACACTCCTTGCCCCCGGAAGATACAATACATCACAAGTAATTTTGTTCGTAGAAATGTTGTCTCCATTTGATCCTAATCTCTTCCTCAAATTTAAGGAGCATGGATGTGTAACATGTGTAACATGTGAACGAACAGTTAACAAAAGGGTTCGATAGCTATCAGTAAGAAGAGATTCCTGAAAGTAACCGCAGAACGCCCGAAACCTACGGAAGCCCTGGAACCCCACCCAAATCTCTATAAGGAAGCCGGCAAGCATCCAGAATTATCACTCATTCGATCAATTCATCAAAAGCTGTTCAGTCACGCCACAAAACCACGACTGAATACAATCAGCGTTCAGGCATTTCATAGAAGCATGATCGATTTTGATGAGTGTTCATCAAACGCCTATGAGGCAGCCTGGTTTATTGTCAAAAAGTGCCCTTTAAATAGCGTGGGGTCGTTGTAATTTTGCATTCGCACGCAGTTGCTTGTTGCAATTAAGCTGTTGAGTTCCTTATCGGCGAGTGTCTTTCTGGCACCAGGCACTGGAGTGGGAACAGCAGTCAGATATAAGAGATTGGCCACCCTGCCAGGATATAACGATAACAGTGATTTCCCAGGGCTTGTTTCCTTGTCTTTCTCAAAGTGATAAATTCTGTTCTCGTAGAATGCCCTTCTTCATGTTGCGCTCTCTCCATGCCATGTAGCCTATTGACAACAAACTCATGAATCACCTAACCTCGTTATGGTAACTATTGAGTCCGGTTTACATTTTGCAATGTCTACCTTATCCTTCCTCGTCACAATGAGCTCAGTCGGCACTTGCCCAAAGCCCCAGAACTTTACTACTAACCCTGATACAGAATTCCTTCAAACTCTTGAACCCAGTTTGCTTCCTAATTGGTTAACTCAGATCGCGGTGATAGAAGTCAGCAAACTCTAAAGGTATCGAAGCCTACTGATATTTTCTGGTGAACCACGGTATCTTTATTTTTCCACACTGGGATAACGACGCACAAGTCTCTTAGTTACAAATTTTTCTTCGTCTGCTTTCCTTGGGGTAAACTTCACGCGGGGTTCGTCCTGAGTAATATAACCCTAAATGAAATGAACATATCAGACTGATTAAACTTTCAGTGCCTAAGATTGCCTTTTGGTAATTCCAATCCGAATTTCATACTGGCAGCTTTTCCACGGCGCGTACAAGCGCCACAGAAACAAACCACAATAATACTTGCAATGGTGTGTACATTTGAAATGGATATAAGTTAATGGCTGAAGAAAAGTGGGGAAATTCGGGTTCATCCAAACCATACCATGAATTAATTTCCAACAAAGATAATCTCACAGTGATAATCTTGTAGATTAGTCAATTCTCTGTCTTACGGAATTCCTACACTAATTCAGCGACCAACATGATTAGGCCAGGAGCAAAAAATGAACAGACCCATCTGGTTGAACACCTTTGAAGCACTCATCTCTGTGTCACTGTGATTATCAGTGTTCCTCACTTGTGTGCAATTAGTTTAATGTACACAGCTTCCTTTTAGGGGAGAATTCAAATCGGCCATGTCGTCGCGTAGTACCGTCTGGTTGGTTGACTCCAACAACCATATCCGGAACTCTGATCACTGTTCCAACATAGGTTCATCCCTATTCACGGTCCATTTTCTGATTCTAACCTGCTCACACATTTCAGAAACAAACCACATTCCTCTTTGCTCTGTTTCATTGGTATGCCGTTACTAGCCAATTATCCCTGTAGCCGTACATCAAGCACCTCTGTCTGACCACTTATGAAAGGTTATTTTATGTTTCCGGTATACCGCGTACCATTGAAGACTGCTGTCACCTCTTTGTAAACTTTCCTGGTACATTTTAATATCGATGCTTCAGTCTTTACCAGAAAAGCTGTAAACACTTTCTCCACGCCTGGACAAGGTCACCGTGCTTAGCTTCATATTTACTGAGTGTGCAAAACACATGCTTAATGCATGAAGAAACTTTATCCAATTTATGCCGTTTACTGCAGAATCTAACTTATCCCTGTCATTTTACCCTCTTGAATAGGACGTTTTGGAACTCATCGTCACTCTCTGTCCTTCCGGCCGAGTTGATGTTTACCTTACATCACCTTCACAGTTGCGTTTTCTCACGTGCATGGTTGTCCTTTTTTAAGTGTTTTCAGAATGAGCTAGTGACCAGGAGGTTTTATTGCACCATTCAAGTAAATAGTACCAAGAAATATACAGCAAAACCGTATTTTCATTTCAGAAACTTATTTTCCGAATTCCAAAGTATCGGTTGTTTTTTAATGCTTAAATTGGCGGAATTATTCCAACCTCTCCGTAATGACGTCTTCAGAGAGTTGGAGTATACCATATGTTGGATTGATCCGTCATGAAAAAACCGAGCGAAATGGACAATGACCAGACATTGTTCCTCCTCTAGAATTGCCGTATTAGGAGAGTAGTAGAACTAATAGCCTAACAGTCGTGCAAGATCTTATCATGACAGTCGTTATTACCGAAGAGGGGGATCACCATATGAAGGCATCATCAACCCTAGTTGCATGAGAGTAGCTCGGTCAAGAAGATACCCGTATACCCCGAATTTAAGATAACCCTATCCTTGAAGGAAACTACTTACGAGGTTGCTTAAAACTATTCGACAGCCCACGCTCAGTTTCACCCTTTTTCGAGGCTCACCAAGTAGGTGCGGTCCTCGATTTTTCCCTCAAATTTATGTTCCGCCCGAACCCAAATTGTAAGACATTCGTAAAGTATATCCATTCGCGCAGTATGTTTTTAACGGAGATTCAACTGAATGTGTCCAGAACCCCCCGAATCTGCTGCACAAAGGCCACCCTATTTTTCTTTAACGAAAATACACTGTCACATTTCCAATATCGTGCTAACCGGAACACTAGGCGGTCTGCGTGCAGCATACTTAGTTAAAGAATATCCCAAATGTGAGACATAGCTGGGATTCAGATGAAACTCCCATGAAATCAGTAGAGTAGGTATACTTTGCCAATTTATCGCGCACATTACAACAGAGTCATTCTCCTGATATAACAACGAGCAAAACACATTTAAGTATCTACCAGTTGGCAATTCTATAGAAAGCTAATCAAAACGCTGTCATGGCAGGTATACTAGTAAGAGCACTGTATCAAAACGCGGCAATGCAGGTATACTAGTAAGAGCACTGTGAAAGGTAGTGTTAGTTTTACCCGATAGTATTAATGGCATCTCCCACTTCAGTCCCATAACTCATTTATAATGGATCAGTTTTCCCAGAAAAGATAGACACTGATTCATTACGGCTCCGATAAGATGAGACAGAACTCTGTAGAAGACACAACACAAACGGACAAACGATAGAAGCTCAATACACCTTGCAATCAGTAAACGCGCACATGGCAGATGACGGACAGATCTAGTGAACAGATTAAAACATAAGGCAAAATGCTCTCGAGTGTTGGCTGAAATCGGGGCAAAATTATACTCATGAGTGACAGTCCTCTACAGATAGTTGAAACAAACAGAAACACTTATTTTCATCATTCAATAATAACTTTGAATTTAAAGGCGTTCCTGTTTTCCTCAAAGCGTGGAAAGGTGCTGAGCGGACACACTAGAAAACACAGCAGTCCGAAATCTGGACGTTACCTTTCGCTTGTTATATCGAAAACAGGAATCAAAGTAAGGAATAACAATTAGAACACGTGTCAGTCAGAACAAATGGCTTAGATGTTTATCCAAAGAATTATAAAAGCAAACTGGCATAAAATTGGCACCAGAGGGCGAGTTTTTCTTTATCATTGGGAATAAGGATGCGGGTGGTAATACATTTGTTTAGCGACTGCCGATCATGGGAGTTGGAAGACTGTGTTATGTAATCTTAATCTGCATATATCTAACCCACCATTGTGAATCCGGCCGACCCGCCCCCCGTTTGTCTCACAATGGCCGCCTCATCTTTCCGTCTACTACATCTGAGATTTCGCATAATTCCTTGAAGGAACAGTTCAACCCTGTGTGTAAACGGATGAATTTCGCCACTTGTATGCAATTTTGTGGTTGATTGGACCATAGGTTTTTACCAGAACGGGACATGCTATTATACTCAGGAAGAGCGACATCGGTCGTGGGCTGTCGAAGTGTTTATCAACGTTCTAAGCGGTGTTTTCTAGTAAACAAGTATATTTAGGAGATGGAGTGGACAACGCTCCATGCGCTTCACGTCACTGCTTTCCTTTCACAACGGTTAGACATTTGGTTTCAATATTATTACCAAATACACGGACCCAATACCGTTGGTTCAGTAATTTCTCGAAATCCTTTCCCAGTTCCTGAGGCTTCCCAAGTAAAATAGCCACAGGTGTTCTTGTGCAAATATTTTGGCTACTTAGTGCAGTGACAGTAGTTTCTCATCAACCTGATTTGGACAACCGTATGCCTCATCTAGGGTTTCGACAGTCCCGAGATTTGAGTGTCTCCAGGGATATATATGCGACTTTTATCCGATATACAGAACTCTACTCGTTCCGCGCTATATTACCGTATTCTGGTGGCTTTTCCGAAGGCGCGCCAACGAAACATTATTTTTATGCTATCATCGTTGTTACTTATATGCTCAAATTAAACAAGGTATATTTTGGGGACGAATTTGCTTTTTGGAATAGCACGAGATAGTGGAATCCTGAAAATATTTTTACGCACTTTAATGAGTTATGTAAATCTAAGCAATTTGAGTTCACAGAGCGACCAAAAATTGCGATCGTACCAGTAACACGGAGGGACATTTCAATAAGGGCGACTTATTTGAAGAAACAAAACACCTCGTCTTCTCTAAACTATACACCCATACCCAGTAACTATCGCCGTATTTTTCATAAACCTATTAAATGAATTAGACTAAGGTACTAAATATGTCAACGTTTTACGTATGGTTGACAATATTATCTGAAGACTTTTCATCAGTTTTGTTGATTTTCGTCCTTCCGTTGATTCCCAGTAGGCAGCTGTAAACTGTTTTACTGCTTTTTCGTACAGACTGATTTATGTAAGTCAGGAAATCTGTACTGAACATTGCAGCTCTTCCTACCCTCTCAACAGTGTTGTTTGGCCATAATACTTAAGTAATCTGAGAAGCTCTGGTACAAGTCAGGGACTATTCTTCTGAAACTTTCCGCTTGCTTCAACACCAAATGTGCGTTAAATGCCGTTCAAAAGCGTGCACTGATTTTTTTGGAATGGTAGAGATAAGGGATCCAGCAGAATAAAAGACACCCTTTCATTCGTCAAACCAACCGTACCGGTAGATACCTTAGCCGCTTTACCACATGAAGAATTAAATGTTGAAAATCGCTTTAGCCAGATCTCCCGACATACAACGAGAAAAACTATCATCCGTTCACAGTGCTACGCATACGTATTGGACGGTCGAGATGAGAATGCATCGAGTCTTTGTATCGACAATCCAGCTTAACCTTAATTCAATGAATAAATTCACATTGGCTGTTTCCGCCACGATGCGAGTACCCTAACAATCAGTTCTGCAGAGCCTAGGTGCACATTATGTGGCTCGTACTTCGAGCCTCAAACGGTCTAACCTGCTTAAAAAGTTCAGCTGGCACAACGACGTACTTACATGTTAACCGGCAACTGCATACAGCATATGTCGTTTTTTCGATGACCGAAGTGTTTGGTCATGACACAGAACTGACGTGACTATCTGAGACAAAGTGAATCAGCTTGAAACTTGATCGGTATTAGCCCGGTTATTTGTCCCGACAATTTGCCGTCAAATTTTGACATTGCACTAAACCTTTTGCTACAACACTTCTAGAGACTCGTCAGAGAGATCATGCAAAAATATTTGTTGCACACAATGTTCCATTAGGTATTTTAGCTTGGTGAAGACACGTTTAGTGCCAATAGTTGGAAAATTGTTGGTGGCTTGTTTGTCAGCGTCAATCAGATGGTGTGGTATCAACGAACTGCCAGAATTGAACTGTTCAATTTAATTACCCAACTGTTCTAATGCTGTTTTCTACTCAGTTATTATTTTACCAAAGAACCCAGCTCTAAAAATTGTGAAACATCAAAAGTTTTTCTGAGGGTTTTGTTTGATCAGAAGCTTACTAGTGAGAAAGAAACTTAGTGAAATAACCTAAAGGAGTTTTTTCAGTCAGGAATAAGCAAAGTCATCTATAAAGCTTGCGGGACTCTGAACTGGTCTAGTTGGGTTCTTTCGTGGGGGATTTTGTGGGAATCAGAATGTTGCTCGATGATGCTTACTTGTAAAGATAAAAAAGTGAATTTCACTTGCCCCGTCAGCCCGAAAAAAGGGACTACCTTCGGATAAACACTTGCAAGGTTTTCAGGAAGTTAGGGATCACCGAAATCCTTGATTAAAACCAGTGCAGTAAGAAACAGTGGCTCAAATGAAGGCGCGTCAATATATTTCAAAGTTGCAACCACTTCTGTGTAAACTTCCTCTCGCAGAGTTATTCCTTTCGCCTTCCTCCACTGCCGTGAGACTATCTGGTTTGGCACATCAGCTCCAGGTTCTAAACCCTGTGCTCCCAATAATCACACAAAACATTCACCGCTAGTTTCCATCATTTTTGTCGATAATCTCATGTGGTTAGATCGAAAGGATAATTTTCTGTCATACACACTTGTCCAATCATGGAAAAAACTTCTTTGGTCTTTAATATAGACCGTGGCCGCCAGTTCACACCTGCCTTGCCAGAGACCCACGGCATATCCTTGGTTACAGTTCCGTGAAGACGACCGCTCATCACCCAGCTTTCAATAACGCAAACAAGTGAATTCATCAACAGATGTCGGTCGTCTCTTGTGGACTGAATTGATCGGAGACTGTTCTAGTAATCCTGCGTCAAATTCTTGTTACGGTCATTGAAAGTAATTTCCAGGTGGCCACTCATCCATTTCCTACTCTTGCTAACCGGTGTGTGCTTGCACTCACCCACCATTAAAGTTCCTGTACGGCTCACAGACTACACTTTAAGGTGTGTTTCATTTTCGGGTGTCTCTCACCCAGCTCGGTGCTCTATAAGAGAATTCTTTAGCCTTTTCACATTGCTTTTCATTTTTCACATTTTCCTTTTGTTCATGAAAACGCATCTGCCTATTTGCGTTCTATGTTCCGTTTTAGTGGACCGGTAATAAATACACACATAATTCAGTCTCTTCGCACACTGGCGCTTTCTTCCTCTCCGTTGTGATTCCAAAGGATAGTACCCGTAAGCCTACCAAGCTGACTCATTTACTCGGTCAGTTCAGCTTCTATACAATCAACCTGATTTGGGAAATCCATATTAGAAATAAAGATTCATATGTTTGAAGCTGTGCATCCAGATGACTAGACTCAATACCAAAAACTGGTTTTACGTGAGTTACGACGGAAAAAAACAGCGGCAGTTACGCACTGGTTTCGGACGAAACTCACCACATTCCCTTCTCATTTTAAGGCCACCTAGCCTTAATTATCTGATAGCCAAGAAGACTCCCAAGATTTTAAACTGACCAGTAAAATCTGTTTGGTACATTGCAGGGCCTGGTTCAAGTTATTTAAATTGCTGCTGCCAAACGTTACCTCTCGATGAACTTAATGGTTAAAAGTTACTTTGTCTTAGATGCCCGAGGTTATTTAACCAACATATGGATACAGAATGTTCAGATCAAAGCGTGGAAACCATTTGGAGGTAGATTACTCCACACCGAAGCGGTACTTTGTCAGAGTAGCAGTTTATCTTCAGTCGGAAAATCGCACAAATCTAAGTTGTGCTATCTTTACAACACATCCAGTTTTTCACCTAAGGTTCTTTCCACTCGCATCTCACAGGCATCCTTTATAGTCTGAGCACTACAAAGTGGCATCTTCTAAATCCCGTTTGAGTTTGCGTCCTAACTCTACAGAGGCATTTGTCAAGAGCCAGCATTTAACAATATTTCCCAAACAAATTTGAAGGTCTGCTTGTAAATCCACTGCAAGTGGCGAAGTCAAATTTCTGTTTTACATCAATGACAACCCTTGTCACTGTCCTGTCTTTCTGATCCTGTCTGAGTCGACCTTATTGACCTAGCCTATCAAATGCCCCATTTTGGGTGTGATATTCAGTGAGACGCGTGTCAGTTCCGCTGGCCAGCGGTGGATTTTTAGGTCATCTTATTTGGTGTACACTTGCTTCCTTTTCCCAGGGGTCTAGAAAGCTGAAGTTTGTTGTCCGTTTGTAAAGTGTTCATTTGAACAGAGTATCGCATCAGAGTCAATAGTAACGCGCATTAGTCAACGCCCAGAGGGGGGACGTTTAATCATTCACTTTGACAGTTCATCGGACAATGATGTTCACCAGTTATTAGACGAGTGAACTTAAGCTTTTTATGAAGTCTTGGAAACTAGCCCTGCTAGTAGATGTTACTTATCCATTCGGCGGAATCCGTCACGGAAGTAGTCGGACGGAAAGTTCCCAACTCTTCACTTACTGCCCTTTGCGTACCAGCTCGCGTAGTGGTGACAATGTCTGTGAAAGGGAAGGGTTAGGACGGTGGACACCACACAATAAGGCACTAGTGCAGGGGTGATCCAATGAGTGGCTGGCACAGAAGAAACCTCTACATCGTGGCATGAAGTTTCGTTAAGAAGCTCACTGTCAAGCGGCTATTAAATTCGTCAGCGCAGCAGGAAGTGCGAGAGGTTGTCTCTAAAACGTTGTCTAAATCAGCCTACCACATCTGTTGAAAAAAAGCTGTATAAGGATCCAGAAACACGTCAAGATGGCTGGAATTTTAACAACTTGATCAAAACCTGAAGGAACTGAAGTAATACAGTAATACTTCCCTGAACGATGAGAAATATGCGGCTTTATTAGGACTGTCAAACTCACTCGCACAGGAGGATCTTCGCAATGAGAAGATCAAATATTGAACTGTCTACGCGGATTAAAGAATGAATAGTGGGTTAGGTAGTACCAAATGATCCAAAAGTACGTAATTGGACGATGTTATGGGGAATTCTTTAGACCACTAAATTAGTACTACGAAGCAAAACTGTAACTCTTCCAATAAGTTCAAGGCACTCTGGCCAATCTTATATTCCATGAGAATGAATACTTATTGACCGATTGTAAGGTACATTTCTCAGCATTACGTAAATAACCCTCTGACATAGATATTTGCTGTCTTACATAGCCAACTTAAGCCCTGTAAAAATGACGTTCCCCAACACACCTACGAGGCTATAGGTAAAACGGAGATATACCGGAAAAGGCGGGCTTCCCACTGAGGTAATCAAGATGGTTAGTTTTCCACTTGACTTGCACAATGTTTGGTCCAAAAATGTCCCAAAATAGTCCACGATACGGCTATCAGGCCACTGCTCACAAGAAGATAGACAAATAGAAAAAAATTGCCACAAGAAGATAGACAAATAGAAAAAAAGACAGAAAATAGATAACTTTCACCGAATTAATCCTGTCGCCACTGGAGGCTAAATTCTTGCATGCAGCCAGCTGAATTCAGATATCTCAAGACCAAGGCACACTCCGCGACAGACGAAGTGCCAATTACCCCAGAGAGATGAACGCCTGGGAAGGAAAGAACAGTTATAAAATCACCTAGCTGTTCGAACAGGGAGGGGGCACTCTGGATCGTCCTCCAGGAGATCGGTGGTCCAAAATGCTGACAACAATATCACATTCCTCCAAACTAGTGTGAGGACCTGGGGATGTATCTGTGGAAACAACTCTGCCGCATTCGAATTCCGTGGAGCAGTGAAGCAAAGTTGGGTTCTGATTCCAGGTTTGTTCACTCTGTGCGATCCATGCTGTTTTCGAAGGGGTCGTACGGGTTCTGTGTTGGATAAAACCTTTCACGGCCAAAACGTTTCTGTAACTACTATTTTTTCGCTGATGGTTGGGCCTCATCTGCATTGGGGGGGTTGCATTTGGCATGATATTCGGGCCCGCTCCAACCTCCTGTGGTATACCTACAGAATGCAGTGCACAATGAAGTGAACACTGTCGAACAGCTGTTCCGTTTGGGATGATAGTCAGTCGTATGTCTATACCGGATGTCTTCCTGTGGGGAGGTGAGGGTATAAGTTCAGTGTGGTCTGGAATCGAGCGTTGACTTTCGGGAAGAAAATCAAGCACCTTCCCTAACTGAATGTAGACTACGTGCCTAGGCTCTTCCACCCCTCGCACTAGTAACTGCTGACCTGGGTTCTGTGTGTCTGACTGCGGCGCAGCCCATTGGAGCCTTGAACTGTAGTGTTTTGTGGTGTGGTGTGTACTTATCTGTAATAATTTCCACCACTTTGGACTTTCCGCCTTTGATCCGTTCCACTGTTCTCCTCAACACTCAGACAGCCTCTTAGCTCTCCCGTGTGCTTCTCCTACAAGGCTGTCCATTTCATGACTATAACTCCCCGTTTCTTATTAGGCGATTACTACATTGACTACATATTGCTGACGCTATCACTAGTCGGTTGTCTGTATTTCGGAAGAGATTTGATGTTCCCACTGTCCATTCGCAGTTTATCTCAGTCCTGTTGGTGCTGTTGACCTAATCATCAATTCAGTTGCCTGTAAATCTCAGGTACTCACTAACTCAGCCTCCCCCGTAGTTTTTGGTCCAATTAGGGCTAATTAAAAGTGAAGCTTACTTTTGTGGGATCCGTTTTCTACGACGGATTCTACGTTAAATTTTATTAAACGCCCAATGCGGATCACTGTTCTCACGGTGAATAACCAGCGAAACAACTTATAACCAAAACAGCTCCATTATATACGGATTAGCCCTGGACTGGGAGGTAATCAAACTATATTGCAACTCAAGCGTATTTGAGAAAACTTTCCAAAGTGTAAGAAGATATAAGGCGGTATACATGGTTTGATGTCAGATGATTATTTAACCTTGGGAGTACTTTTTTGTGAATTTCGCCCTGACCAACAGTGATAGAATAATTTGCCACCTTTTAAATACCGGATATCGGCAGGAATCTCATGTTCTAGAAGGCTATTATCAACACATATTTTCGTGACAGCACATATGCTTGAAATCACATGGCGCCAGAGCTATCTGATGAGTGCTAATAAGCTTGTGGTCAGTCTGAATTTGCCACTTTCAGAATTTCGGTTTTGATATAAATGGTCGGTCGTCTGTTAGCCGAAAACCGAACTTTTTCGATCACCTTGAGAGAGGATATTCAAGAAGTCTGGTTATAATCCACATCGCTCAATACTTACGTGCAGTATCACCTACCAAGAGTGCTTCAAGAGAAAGAGAGAGAGAAAGGAGAGACGGACTCGTTTCAAATTTTTTCGTAATAACGGAGGTGGACATTTTTCAAAATTAATGCATCCAAAAGAGCCCAACCAGGTAAAATCATTCTCTTGTGCACATGTTGTCCCGTGCAACAAAGGTCAAAACTGACAGATGTGGAGCTCTAAATACCCTTAGTTGTTCCCTTTATATTAAATTAGTCATTACTAACGTTCATTCTCCAACACGTTAGAGTTCGTTGCAAAACCTACCCCCGGGATGTATTCCTTCCCTTCCCAATCGCAAGGCCACCAAGGTATGATACGGAATGCAGTAGTAATTCCAGGGGTTTTCGTTTACTGTTCCTGTAACTGGTCATGAGGTAATCGATCCGGGCTTTTCGTTTACAGCTCACTCAGGGGCTCAACAGACATGCAACTGTTTCGTCTAAAGAAATCTATAATTTTTGGATGCAATCGCAATTCCAAGTGCGGGATACAGACATTCAGGCCCATCATAATTTTGTTACTCTCATACGGTACATCACCTCGTTAATAGTACTCTGTTGAAATATTTCATGAAAATAAGGGTTCTTGATTGATTCATCGCCGTGATTCCGACGTCACTTTCTCGCCAAAAATTTACAAAATTCGAATTCGACTTCTTGATACCACTGCCTCCCAGAATACGGAAAAATCACTGGTTGGTATACGACCCCTTTCTGACATATACCATGTGTACTGTCGGCTTCAACACAAGTTCATGTTTGAAGATAGTAGGTTATCTTGTTCCTACCTTTTGTAGGAGTTCATATATATATACTTTTCAATACCATATGCTTGAAATATTTGTATTATAGTAGTCTAGAGTGTATTATTGACTGTTTGATTTACTGTATAGCTTTGTCTAGCCCCGCTCAAAACGGTATGTACTAACAAAGTCAATATGCAAAGACTTGTTTCAAGATCACCTGAGTCTGTATAGATTCGGCACGACAGTTGTATTATCATTGTGTTATCATTCTAAGGCGACTGTTTCCAATCCACGTGGTATGAAGCAAACAGTTGTTGATTGAATGACTGTATTAAGTAGTGGCACATAACATCTGTGATACCTAAACTGCTTCAAAAGCTAGCCCCAAGTTATCGTTTCAGAAGGGCTTGGTAAACATCCAGTAGTCTTTAGCTATGCGACAGTTCGCTTTCTACACAAAAACTTCATTAGGCCAAGTGAGCAGGTCATCAAATTGTCCAGGTTTTAAGGCGAACGAAGAACCAATCAGCAAAACGTCTAGACCAGTGTTGAATGTCAATTAAAGGGTCTTGTCAGTTAGTGTAGTTGCCTAAATCTTATGTTGATGGGTTAAGGGAGCTTCAACTTGGCTCCGATCGGACTTGGTTTTTTAACCTCCCACTTCTGCATCAGTCGACGACCAAAAGTGACTGCCAATGGCATATTTCATTGATCTTTGTAAGCTTGTGAGTGTTATTATTTGGAAGGTTGGTGAAGGTAAGTGCAACTTAGATGATTCCTCTTCTCCTTCTGATAACCATACAACAACACGTGTTAGCTCGACTGATCCAAAACCGTTCTCTACACGGTTTCCATTTCTATGCCTCCTATTCTATTTACACCGAGGTGCTTAACGATTCTTACCGGCTCGGTCAACACCCTCTGCGACCGTAGTCCTCGCCGCAAAACCTCAGCATTTTCTAAATCCATTTTGTGTCCCGTATCCGGTGCATGTTCTGAAAATGCCGAGTCTTTCAGTGACGCTTGAAATTCATCGGCGTTTCCTGACAACAGGTTTATTTCCTTCATATGCTCCCCGATTCTGGTGTGAAGTTCCCTGGCCGTCTGTCCTATATGGACCTTAATACAGTCGTTACACAGTTTTTTAGACACAGTCCCTGGTTCTGTTCCCTGGAATTCGATCCTTCAATTGCACCAGTGCAGAGCGCAGAGTGTTTACCCTATGGACATGTTTAGAATCTCCTGGTTCGTATGGAGTACCAGCAGTCTAAATCCATTTTCTGTTGCTTTTTCCCACCGGTACTAACACTCTTCGTCAATTATACCTGCTGAAACTAACTGGAAATCCACCACTACGAAGTTTGTTCGTCACTTCAAGTTAGGCCGCTGTCCGGTCAACCCACTCTGTGCAGAGGTCCCTTAGTCGGCTAAACATTGATGAGGCAATATAAGCGAGCCTAGAATTTGCATAGACAAACCAGTAGTTTTGAGTAGTTTTGTCAGTTGGTTTCTCATTTGATGCAGTTTTTATTCCCCCGACCATTGTGTCATGCAGCCCAAGAAGAACACTGTACTCGAAGTAGATTCTACCTATAAACTATAATTTGATGTGTGGATTCAGGCCATTCAGCTAGTTGCTGCCCGTTGTGAGGTGTTCGATAACTCCAGCTAGTTGCAAAAGTTACTAATCTTGTTTCGCTTTATCAGGACGAGGGCATTATCCGCTTAAAAAATACCGGTTGTTCCCCAAGCCCTTCTGGAAGGATGAGTGCTCAAACGGTTTCAAACATTTTTCCAGTAGACTGAAGTTGCTTTCATTGTTCTGCTGCAGTTACAATACACTCAAATACAGGGCAACCGATATCACGGATACACAACAAACGGAAATCGCTTTAACTGCGTACTGACTCGTTGTTTTAGCCTGCGTGAACAATGTGTTAGGAATCCCGAAACCTTTTGCTGCCCGTTGTGAGGTGTTCGATAACTTTACTACTGACGGAATTGGAGTAGTCGGAATAAGGATGTCACACAAATTCTGCAGTCTCGTCACCTATCCAGGGCGCCAGATAGTGTAATGGGTGAGCTTACGAACCATGAAAATGAACGTGACGGATTTAATTCTCACGCGTCGTTTCATCCTGAGAATGGAAAACGAGACAACGCCAAAGCGGATGCGCTAAACTGACACACTTAAATGAGCAAAGCACCATGAACAGTCCCCAGAAACTGCTGAACGGGGGACGTCGGTTTCCATTGGGGAATATGCAGCGTAATAATGTATGTGAAAACAGAGGCAGTCAATGGGAGAATATCTAGGGAATTCTAGGGAATTAACTTCAAGAATAAAAACCAGGCTAAATAAATCTACCAGGGGTTAATCTTGTAGAATAACAATGTGACTAAATCACTACTCACTTTTGAAATTAGGTGTATTATTAATTTGTGGATTTCCGGTTTGAATCTCAGACTAACAGAAAAGTGCCTCGTGTACTCTTGACCGAGTGCACCGAAGTTCATGCGTTCTAAGCTGTCTACTGCTAGGAGAAACGGAAACACTTGAATTTGACATACAACTAACAATGAAGTTCAAGCAAAAATTGTGCCCACTTTTGCCCCACAGATATCTTTCGGCTAAATCGTCCATGGAGAAAGCACATTTGAGATGAATAGGTAGCTTTCAGGACTCTAGTTCACTTTCTACAGATAATGAACTACATCAACATATCAGTCATTGTAAAGAGAGGAGAATTCAGGTCATACCGGATGTGCACTCATAAGATGATTGGGGTCGCTAATGTCCGTAGAGGAACGGCAAAATTGGAAAACTTAAGAACAGATCTAAACTCTCCTGAAGGTCGAGTTTATCCGTGTGTAGAGACGGCAAGTAAATGCATTTTGATTGGCTAACTGGGAGATGACACCAACTTCTAACGGCTTTCAGTGAATGGGTTATTTCACCGAGGTCATGATGGTGAGAAATGACAACACTTGGAACAACTTTATCTCTCAGTGCTACATAACCTGATGAATGATTTCCAATGACGGTCTGCCGCACGACCGACATTGACTGTGCACGCGGATGCTCCTCACCATATGGTTTGCCGTACAGCATAACATAATTTACTTGTCCTTTATTATGACCTAATTACTGATGAGCATCCAAAAGTACACTTGAGGTTAACAGCAATGAACATCAGCCTAGTTGCCCGTGGAAGCCTTCATCACCACTTATGCCACCAAGTGGGAGATGGGCAATACTTTCTAGCCGACTGACGTAGTAACTAGTGTTCTTTTCCGTACCTTCAGATTTTTTTCGGCACAATGGTCAGAGACAGTGTCATATCATAGCATTCGTATGGTGCGAAATAGATCCGTTTATAATGTGTCGTCAGCATATGTGTCTCGGTCAATAGACGTGAAGTATTAAAAAGTCCCTGCCTCATTTCAGACGAACAAATATGAAAGAATTAATGCGGCGACAGAAGTAAGTCTTCCCCGCTTAGACGCATTCACATCATCCATAAGTTAAGGAAACTTGACATCATTTATTCAGTTTGGCCTTATGTATCGGTAAGCTTCTGTATATTCACCAAGTATTTAATCGTGATAATACTTCCAGACCGTCAGACAAAAGTTGTCGTCTTCATGAGGACACTAGAAAACATCTCTCAGGTTCCTAACTTGTTTCCCAACTTGACCACCACATACTGGCAGTCGGAAGGCCGTTATTGATCTCTAAACACTGAGCTGAAAGTTTAACTGAGTAGCAGTCCGCATAATCTATATTTTGACAGCGAGTTACGATAAGGGTCACTTCGTTCACTTTGGCAAATACAGTCTATAGTCTTCAGGGAAGAAACATGTAAAAACTGCAGCTGAAGAAAATCCGCCCTTGTTCAAGATACTATTATCACCAAAATAATGACTACTGGAATACTGCATGCAGACTATACCTTTCAGCATGCTGCTGCTCTAGTGCGGGTGATTCACTTGGATGTCGGCGAGCTGAACTGCCTCCTCGTGGTGCCGACTGGGTAGCCTGGACATTAGTCTGGGTGAGATAAGAGTTCAGCAACTCCATACGGGGCTCACCAACCTGCTTGGTTTCAATGTGCCAGTTACTTTCGACAGTGTACACTACGAATCATGTGGTGCCTCCACACCAGTTCCAACCAGTAAACAGAAGAGCCTTGTTGGGTTCACGTGCGAGGATTGTAGCAACTGCTGCAAATCGAAACCTAGCTTCGTGGCACATCATCGAGTTCACGACAATGAAAGTGTTGGTACGAACGTAGTCGCCCAATTTGCCTGCGCTGATTGTTCCCACTTTTTTCCGACGAAGATTGGTCTGAGTCAACATCGCCGACACGCACACTCCACCCAGCATAATGCAGATAAGCCAAACCGAGTGAAGTATTCCGATGCTAACTAGTCCCAACAAGAGTCACAATCGCTCTTGCGCCTTGCTAACAATTTATATCAATCTTAAGGCACGCTAACCGTGCTGTTCGCGAGAGCAGAACAGTATATTCCTGGTCGATCGGTCATCAGCACCAAAACCAAGTCACTGGTGCTTAACTGGCAAGCACAACAAGGCGAATCATCATCTGGTGGACCTGACCAAACTGTCGATCAAATAGCGGCCTACTCGTCAGAAGCCGATGACTACAGCGTTTGGTTTAAACAACCCGTGGATTGCGCCGTGTCACTCCTGGAATTCCATGCTGGCAGTTCGCTTGCTCATATTGACCTTCTGGCATTTGCCCAAGGGTTGCACTCTGGCATCATGACACCAGAGCAAGTCCTGTTGCTTCTGTATCTCCGCCCCCAGGTTATTTTCACACATCTGGAAAACTGTATCCCGACGCCGTCGTCAGTCGGCCAATCGGATACCGGTCAACTGAAAGCAGATCCACCGAGCCACCTGCACCACCATCCAGACCCTATACCACAAAATACTGAAAGATGCAGCGTCTCCTGTGCTCGATGGGTCATTAAAGGTTTCATACAAAGTTAAATGTGGTCTACCTCTGGATGCCGAGCAGCATTGGAAGCAGATGCTCGCAGCTCAAAAACGCGTGGATAGCCGTCCAAGTCGCCTAGTAGTACCAGCCGATTGGAATTTGATCGAGCCAATTACAGCCAATTACTATTCGTTTAATGGGCGATTCGTATGTAGTCTTTTATCAGTAAAACAGTTGCCTCTCAGCGTTCTCAAACAGCCGGATATGTTTTGCTGAGTCTTACCCAACAGCATGACTGAATTTCTTCCCATCCGTCTGTGACATTCCCAAATGTCCTCAACGGTGTTGTTGTCCACTAACTGACTGTCATTTCTCTCTGCTTTCTTTTTGCAGCTCCACACAGCCTGCATATGGTTTTTGCAATTAGAATGATAGTGGCTGTGGAAGGATATTTATCATATTCTCCAGTGGGTGTCGAACACCAATTCTCCATCCCACTGATGTGCAAAGCCAGCTGTTTCATTGAGCAGGTTTACAAACTCTTCTTCATTCTTCATTTGACAAGTCCCGCGCCGTGTCGAACATCTCCATCCCACTGATGTGCAAAGCCAGCTGTTTCATTGAGCAGGTTTACAAACTCTTCTTCATTCTTCATTTGACAAGTCCCGCGCCAATGATCATGCAATTTAGGACGTTGTGACAGAGACGAATGACAAATTGGAAAAATGGTCAACAGGTCGCTGGTGGACGTCAGTAAAGGTTACTTTGGCAGCAGCGCCAAGAATATATCATTGTCATACTCTGAATCACTCAGATTTGCGTGAGTCGACGTGGTGTTTTACGCAACACCAAAACAAGTCATCCATTCCCGCTGGTGGGTCATCTGTCTGAGCAAGATTGCGTTTAGCCTCGTGACATCATGATTTCACACTTACAATTTGATTCCTGGTCTACTAACAGACATAACAACACTGCGAAGTCCAAAGAGCCTTCAAACACCCACCAAGTTTGATGCCTTCGCATTAAAGCTCTATAACCTCAGTCTTTTAAACACCCCTGGGTCACTTATGGGTTTCAGTTCACGAACAAGACATTATAATGTCACAAAGAAGGCCTTTCTGAAGTAACCAAGTAGTATGACTAATTCAATTTTGATCTGTTTTTCAAGTTGATATGAAGGCCATCCGTTATTGTTAGAAGAGGCGTTATCAGCGCAGAACACAAGCAAATGTGGTGGAATATTTAGGACAGAATGAACGCGGGAGTGGAAATTGGAATTAATGTTTCCATCCCAGGCGCCTTTGTGTTATATATTGGGGGACCCAGAAAGAACTGATTAAAATAGCCAGCAGTGTCACTGTTTATCGATCAAAGCCCGTAAGCTTACACTAACGAACGACAGTAATTGCCAGTTGGGTTAAATCATTCCAACCTGGCCGAAGTCTCCACAAATGCTTTGATTGATCCGCTAGATTTCCACGGTCTTTGGTACGCTCTGACAAGGTTCTTTACCTTGCAGTTTCACACGCACGTGGACTGCAGTGTTTCCGCTGCGTTGGCTGAATAGCTGACACAAAGTTGATAATGATGATTCCTCTAACATCATGTAAATTTCCACCATATTTCACCACGTAATCAGTGGAGATTCGTCGATTATTTGTTGAAATCAATTGGTCGTCCCACAGCGCGTCCTCCAAAAAGTTTTAAGAGGGATTTTTCATTCGCGCAAGCCAACTCACGAGATGGTTTTCGTGTATATAATGGAAGTTTGAAAATAATCTGGTTCCGTTTCCTTTATAATAGAAAATAATATAAAATGTTTTTGAGCAGGCTATTGCGCCGTCGTTAGTCTGGATTCCATATCGTAAGGTAAACTGGATTGGTTACTGAATGAAAGATCGCACAAAAACTGGTGACCACACTTACCAGTATTATCTTACATAAATATTTAATCCTCACTAGTATTTTTTCAGTTTTATCATTCGTACTATTATTTGACCCAAATGGACGTATATGGTTATTGATCATTAAGGTTTTATCGTCAATTCGGTGGGATCTTTTACTAAATGTCCAGCAAGTGATGTTTATTTTCCAACATGGACCGAAAACAGGATGCGTAACCCTTTCTTCTGAGGAACGTCGATTCAATTAAAATGCGACCCTAGCTGCCACACCACCGACGAATTGTCTCGGGTACTTTCGCAGCGGTCGACTGCCTTCCATTGAAGTGGAGTAAGCTGTCTGTCCGATTGCCCACAAGATAAGGAACAAATAATACTCGTTATGATTTGATAATTGCATGCTTTTGTCACATGTAAGGGAATTCTCGCAGAATGGTGAATATGAGCTCGAAACTCGAGCATTTTTGTCTAACATACAGAGACTTCACTAGCTTGTCATGGAACAAAACCGTTTGCTGTCGCCTTTCACCTTTACGAGCTACACATTATGGTGGGTCTTGCCAGAATAATAGACTTTCTTTTAGCTGGTCAAACAATCCCCCTGCATGAAAAACCTATTCTCTTGGTCTAACTGACGTCTAGGTGGCCCCACATCAACTTCCAACCCTTGGTCCATTGAGTTAATTTTCGCAAACTTTTTGCGCGCACACTCGCCCACTTACACTACCGTGATTTGCTTACATGGCTAGCTTTAAGTTACATCGGTTTGCCGTTCTCCCCTTGTGTGCTGCTTCCAAAGTGTCTTTTTTAGGTTTTCGAACTTCCCTAAACCTGAAGCGTTCCGTACAATAATTAGCTTGTGAGTGCATATACCACTCAACTGGACTTCCCAGATTACATCGGACTTCCTAGAATATATCAGGCTTCCCACAGTGATCTGTGTCTGTTTCTAGGAGAATCCCCAACAACAACATATTTGTAATAATTAAAAACTTGTACTTCAGTTTAGTTACTTGGAAATTGCTTCTCATCCAGCAGATTGGATGACTAATTAGAAAACAATCCTATTGTTTACGAAATTAGTTCTTTCCACCATATTATTACAATCATCTTGTTTGTGGAGCTAACGAAAGCTGAAATATTTTCTTGGTCTGATGATTGTGAAATTTCACAGAAAATTCAATGCGGAACACAACGCAATCATTTGTTCAGCTATTTTTCCTACACACTCAGTGGCCCAGTAGGTTGCCATAACAGCGTTAAGATAATGAGTTATCCATCGGTCTTCGTGTGGTACAAACAAACTGCCACTGACAGGACTTATGAAAGATGACACCTAGTCCAATGCGGATTTCAGGCTGCCTGGGGAGTTTCCAACTGAACAAAAGTTCATTCAGCTTGTGTTGTGAGGTGCAGCAGTGTGAACGTTTTAGTTATTACAGTTAGCTGCCAAAGAGAAACCGGTTTAAAGACACGATAGGATCCGGGCGATAAGTTGGAAAGGATGCCGCCCAAATCACATAATGAAAATCCAGAAAAAAAGCAAACAAAAATTGGCACGAAAAGCGGAACTTAGCACTTCCTGATTTTAAAAATTTAATTTAAAAATAAATCAATCGGGAGTGAAAGGTGTTGACACATGTCAGATGTGCAGTTGACAACTTCAGTGAACGCAACCGCCTGTCAATTCGTTAGCCGTGTTTATTTATAAAAAAAAACAGCTAGTAAGAGGGTCATTAGAGGGCTAAAAGCAACAAGTTGAGGGAAATTTAGGACAGCAAGGACGATCAGAAACCAAGTCAGGCTTGTCAGTTAATTGAATTGCAGATGGTTTGAAGCTTTCTTTTGTCAACAGCGAAATAATACCGGTATCTTACTGAGCCCTTCTGAAACGATGATTTCTCAATCAGTCCCAAACTTTTCCGTTTGATTTTAAACTGCAGTGCCTCTACTATTCCCGTTACATTCAATCAATAAAAATGGAAAAGAAACCGAGTAGGGTGAACACCAAGTTGCACTAATAGAAACTGTATCGTAAACTCCATTAAATGAATCAATTTTTCGATTTTTCTTACAGGCGAATTATCGTGTAATTATGCAGGGCATAGAATGAATCTGTGCAAATAAGTTGGTGACCAATCAGTTAGAAAGAGTTGAAACCGAATGAGAAGTCATCGTTCCAGAAAAGCTTGGTAAAAATCGGTAGTTCTTTATTTGGGTAACGTTTCGCTTTTAACACAAAAGCTACATCAACCCAAGTGAACAGGTCACTATGTTGGTTAGATTTTAAGGCAGACGGCGAATGAATCAGTAAGACCTCTTCATAGTAGCGCACCAGATTAGTTTTGAGTGAACGGCTCTTGTCGGCTAGTGGGGTGTCAAAATCTTGCGTTGATGGATTTCGAGAGTCCCAGATTAATTCTGATCGGGTTCGGTTCTTTGATTACCCACTTCAATGTGCGTCAACTGATGATTCACCGCAGTTCCCGCTAATGGATTACGTTGGTCTTTATGGGCTTGTGAGTGCTGCGAAAATTTAGTTCGGGGGTGGGGTGGGGTGAGGTAAAGTGGAGTCCAAATGATGACTATTCATTTGATGATCGCACGCCAACAAGTGTCAGTTCCACACGCTCGCCAGGTCCACGCCTTAAGTTCCCTTAACACTGAACCGTACTCCTCACCACAAAGCGTCAACATTTTCTAAATGGATTTCGAATCCTGTGTCCAGTGAATGTTCTGTAATTGCCGAATCTTTCAGTAACGTTCAATATTTGCCGGCGATTCTCAGCGGCCGGTTTATTTTCCTCTTATGCTCTCCGATTCTGGTGTGAAGTGAAGTTCCATTAATGTAGTCGTGACACTTAATTTTATAAACACCGTCCCTGGTTCTGTTTGCCGGGGAGCCATCGTTCAACTGCACCGGTGCAGAGCGCAGTTTTTCATCTCTGGAAAGCCTCATTATGTTGTCCGTGTTTGGAATTCTCCGAATGACATCAGATAACCCTGGTTTATATAGAATAACAGTGGTCCCGATTCATTCCCTGTTTGATTACGCTGCCGGTGTCAACTTTCTTCGCAATTGACGCCTAATCAAACTAGTTGGATATCCAGTACCCCAAAGTTTGGGCCGCTGTCCGATCAACTTCTTCTGTGCACATGACCCTTACACGCTTTAACATCAGTGAGGCAATACTAGCGAATACCGATTTCGGATAGGCAGACGAGTAGTTCAAAACGTCCCCAGTGTCAGTTGGCTGCTCTTATACTGTGGTTTAGTTTTCCCCCGACCTTATGTGTCATGAAGTCTAAAAATGCCAGTGTACCAGAGGTTGAGTCTGTCTCCATACTAAATTTGATGTGTGGAATCAGTTCATTCAGATAGTTGTAAAACTCACTAAGATTGTCTCGTTTCCTCAAGAAGAAAACGTCATCCACATAATGACAGAATGCTTTTGGTGGGTATTGAATCCCCCTAGTACATTCTGTTCAAATTCTAGCTTAAATATATTTGCCAGAAGCGGGGATATTGGAGATCCTATTGCTAAACCTGGGACTTAAGGGCCTAGCTTTTCCGCCTCTGTTAGCGAAAATTTTCAGAACACAGATTCCACTCTAGGGATTATTTCTTCCGCCCTTGACTTACTGCAAAATTCAAGTCTTCCTCTAACAGACAACGCTAATCCTCATTTAGCGATCTGTTTGATTAATCTACCACGCTACAATAGCCAGTAGGGGCTCAGGCTTGGTCACGGGCTCACTAGAATTTTGAGTTCCAGATAGTAAATTTGCAGTGTCGTCCTCGGATGGCATCCATTTCTGTCGCTTTGGTTTTGAATAAGTGGAAGTTTGCGGTGACAGCACAGTCCTGTGATCTAGTGTGCTAATATGCAGAGGTCTTACTGATTGGTTCTCTGTCTGCCTTAAAGCCTGACCAAATTTGTAACCTGTTCGCTTGGCCTGATGGTGCATTTGAGTCCAAAGCAAAACGTTGCCCAAATGAAAAAAAACTACCGATTGTTTACCAAGCTCCTTTTGAAACGAAAAGTTGGTGACCAGTATTAAAGATTAGCTGTGCACATTATGATCATACCAGTTTCGTGCTGAAGGATTTGGATAAACACTAAAACATTTTCCGCATCTTTAAAAGTACTGTTTATTACTAAACAGAATGGCAGAAGCAAGTAAATCGTCTGCACATCTAAATACGGTCTTCCACGGCCTAAAACCATCTCGATTTGAAACGAGAATTAGCGGTTGAAAAGGAAGCAGAAAAACACTCAAGTTTTTGTGGGAACAGCCACCATTTTGTATGCTCCTTTTTTCTGACCATAACTTCGTTTATCCGCCATTCCCTTTGTACCTTACTGCTCAACAACCAAACACATCTTAGTGGTGTAGAGTTTCAGAAACCGACCGTACTCCACAACAGGTGAAAGCCATATAAATTCCACCACTGGACTGGATCCCCTGGAATTTCCACTAGGGTTATCCATGTTTTGTTCTTCCTGCCACCCGTGGTCTTGTTTATTTATTTATTTATTTATTTATTTTAGTATTCATTGAATTTTGCGCTCACTATGATCTTTTTTGACCGTTGGTCCTGCAAGTATTCCAATGAGACAATATTTTTGGTGGGAATAAACTTCAAGGTTACCAGAAGTTCTGTTGATTCAAAAGTCCATAAAAAACCATATCGCAATCACACGATCATGATCAAACAGGGCATCTACGTGATCCGACTGAAAGCACTACAAAAGGTCAGTTAGAAGTTGGATCGCTGATTTCAACAATACCAGCGAAAATTCAGTTGACCTTCATGTCACTTTATTAGCTTGCACATTCAGTTATTGAAACTTTACCAGAAACCTACGGGCTCATACCTATACAAGGTATTTTATGGGGTTCTGCATACGGCAGTCATGTTTGAGTAAAATACACTTAGATATCTAGTGAAATATACATGATGGATGAACACAGCTAGACAGACAGACAGGGATATATATGTATATATATAAACAGAAAAGTAGGCAGAAAAATAAACGAGCCATGTTGTTCAAAGTTAAAACCTACGTAGGCCGGTATGCCATAGATCGCTTGGGTACTTGGTGCTACTTCTTTCTTACACTCATAAATCCTAGATGCTTCAAGCATCTCAAAATTCACCCTCTAAAGTCAGACCTTTCTTGGAAGTTACTCGAGACAGTCTATCGAGTGTTGAAACTAGAAGTCCAAGTTCATGTTTTGTGAGCAAAAAGGCATTGGAAATCAAACCAGATAGATGTGATTCAGCCCAATTTACCGAAGCCACTTGCTCTCCTCCGTACTTTAAAACATTTATCCACTGCTTATCCACCACACCCCTTCCTAGTGAATAATTGGCTGGTAACTCTGCAGTATGTACGATTGGCACAACTTCGATGTCTTTCGGCTATTCAACTTGCTTGATACGTTTTATTTGAAGATAGAGAGTTCACTGGACTTTGTAATATCCTTGCAATGAGTAAAAATAAGAGATGAATGTTCCTTCAAACTTTGACAAATTAATCTGTGAAACTTTATGGAATTGAGCGACCTAAAGGTTGAAATCAATGTGGACGTCAAACAAAGGGCTGTTCGTGGCACTGACAGACGACAATTCTTTATCTCAAATGAGTAGATCAAAGCGTGAAGAGTCACGCAAAAGCTTATTCAAGGGCCAAGATGTTGGCTAGCACACTCAGTGGTACGAGCTTGGATTTTTCATTTTAGGGTCAGCTGAATCTCTCCATACCTTCTCACCACGTACAACCTTTATTTTACTTAATGTTACGCAGTCGTATATCACTGATCCCAAATACATCGACTACTGACACAGTGCAAATTCTGGAAAATTCGTCGCATCAATTTTGTTGGCATGAGACCATACACTGAACAGACCTGCGTCGAGTCAGACGAAGGACCTTCTCAACCGATGTGACATTAACGGGTCCTTGCTTGTCTCAAATTGGAACTGCTACATTTATTGGTGAAAATCACGAACGAGCAAAAAATCACAGATTTGAATATTAACACCCACAACTCAGTATTCTGTTAATATTATCGTCCGATTGCGTGTGTGCACAAGTCGCCACAGGTTACCAATCAGCAAATGCAAGGTGATAAAGAAACCAGTCGGCCTGTACATTCATGCTCTCCGTTCTAAGACTACAAATAATGCAGGCAGACTTCATCACAACAGACCTTCGGTTGCCCTCTCATTTGGCATTCCGCCGGTAATGGAATATTGGAACTGAAGAAATTGAAGATTTTTTAACAGTAAACAGGATCTTAATCGTTTTAGAGTGCCACGCACAGCCACTAAATTGTTCACTGTATAGAAATATCGAACGCAAATCAGGGAGAAATCATGTCCAATAGTAAGAGTGACTGGGAAATCTATGGGATCATTTTTATAGACAACAATCAATGTCTAAGCGACAGTGTAGTAAGTGTTATCGATGAATTACATTCCCACCGTTCTAGACTGTTTTTTGTTGGCACGTTCTCAATCCAAAGGACAGAAAATTTGTTTATGGACACCTAGTCCACCGAATATATTAACCTGGTATTCACGTCTTTGTTTACACACCCTTACCCACTGAGATTAGCCACTCAATCCTATTAGCTAGGATATTTCGGGGCGTTTTTCGCAGTCCATAATCCACACTACCCTAGCAGCAGTTCTTTCCATTTTTTTAGTAGGGTAGGTAACGCTTGATGCACCGAATAACTAGCATTTGAAAAGCCTGGCCCAGAAGCAATAAAACAGAGAGCTCGATTCATTAAACAGCTCGTTATGCGAGATTCCGACAGCATCCTTAGAGAAAAGTGAGTACAAACTAAGCCACAAGTTGTCAGCGTACGCTTGCAGTGCCTTCAAGTAATCGACGATGTTCCTGATAATTGGACATACGGCTTCAGTCTCCAACCGGCCAGTAAACTTCATTTCTGAAATTTCATCGGTGAGATTTTTATAACCCTGTGGACACTTCAAATAAATGCACTGGTACTCAAGAAATCTGGTGCAATCACTTGATTTACTCACGACCGATGCTCCCATTCCTTTGTGCTCCGGAATTTATGTATAAGATAGGTTATCTCATTTCAAACTTCAGGCCTAACATTAACATCAAGCTATAGTAGAATGTAATAAGATGCGGTGGTCTCCAGCTGCATTCCAGGCTCACACATGTAGACCTGCTACTCAGTTTGGTATCGCACTCAATTACGCGATGGACATTGTTTGAATCGACGGTAAAACTTTCAGGTAGATTGTAATGATCTGTGAAAGAAACACAATAAATCTTCGAAGAAATACACTCATTTGCATATAAGTTCGATTTTCACAAGAGGATCAACTGAATTTCCTGTTCATGAATTTATCCAACTGAATGTGCTGCATAAAGACTGTTTCATGTTTCAGTTAGAATGATATTCGTGATATCGCAGTATATTCTGTGCATTTATACATATACATATATTTGTAGTGTGAAGCATATCCAGTTGAAAAATATCATAAACGAGAGATTTATTTGAGTTTCTTGTGGAAACCAACATGATATGCAAATGGGTGTATTTGTAGAAATCTCTCCGATTTGGGTTCAAACAGAACACAAGGTTGACGGAAACTCGTGGATTGCACTTCCCAGGAAGGAAGAAACAGGTGGTGGAATGTCAAAGAGTTCTGAGCAGCCCTGTGGGTAGGTTCACTTATGTAATGGGTTGCGGTCCAGATGAAATATGCTCAGGTATATTATTTTAGTACGAACAGAATACAGGCATGCGCATTAACGAAAAGTTGATGGGTGTTCACAAATAAAATCACAGCGAGGAAAAGGAAATTTGGACGACCCTTTTGATTGTAATTGTGAAAAATTACCGTGCTAAACAGTTGGAAGTGATATGAGTGAAACCAGAAAAAGAAGCTAATATAGGGGCTATCAAGCGGAACAATTTATTTATAAGTGTTGCTTAACCATCACCGGAAATTTTGCCGAGAACTTGAGCGTGTCTGTTAAGGATCAACTGAAACAAATCGACAAGGCCCTTAATTGCAGCAGCTGGATTCTTTCAAACGAAGCAACATTTAACCTAATGCCTAGCGAAAGAATAGAATTTCGGAATTTAACCATTCTCCCAAGCTAATTTTGCTCAGTAAATGAGCCTTGTCCTGAAAGCTGTCAAACGAGGGACCAGTTATTAACTGAGCATGTGATATGCGTTGCACGAGTGAAAGACGAATATAAATGTAAATGCGGTCTAACCGAAAGATAAACACAGCTGAGCAGTGGATACCGACCAAATCGGAAGGTAGAGTTCACATCGTTCTGGCGCAATGCTCTTTATTTCGGAGCAGCATAGAACGACTGTACAGTGATTACTGGGCTTTTGAGTACAGGATGACTCCAAATCGTGATAAAATTCTTTAGTGAACGGGTAAGGGCTCATTGTGATATTTCCCATCCAAATTTTGATCCGGTTATTACACAGCTAAATTCACGCTTGGTCTCGAGGCGCACCACTGCCTGCATTGATCGAATAACATTTCATATTTGTGACGTACTACTCATAAGGTTGCTGACTAACATTTCCTATTGCTTCGTGTCTCTTTAAATGGTTGCCTAATCTGATTTACAAGCAGGCTGCCGGAAAATGAAGAAACACGTATGAATAAAACGTAATCACAAGGATACCGTGATGATCGTTTTAAGAGATGTGCTGAAATGTTGCTTGAAAAAAACGAGATACTGAGATACTCTTTCCTACGAAGATAATAAAAACTGAATAGTGGATACCTTAAATGCCCGAAGACGAATGGCTGAGCGTAAAAATATTTGACTAAGTCGCTCTTCTATACCCTTCTATACATAGTTGCCACTAATTACGAATTCTGATGAGTTGGATGCACAGATTAAATGGCACGCCAACCATATTGATCGAAAACATTTCATATTTGTGACGTACTACTCATAAGGTTGCTGACTAACATTTCCTATTGCTTCGTGTCTCTTTAAATGGTTGCCTAATCTGATTTACAAGCAGGCTGCCGGAAAATGAAGAAACACGTATGAATAAAACGTAATCACAAGGATACCGTGATGATCGTTTTAAGAGATGTGCTGAAATGTTGCTTGAAAAAAACGAGATACTGAGATACTCTTTCCTACGAAGATAATAAAAACTGAATAGTGGATACCTTAAATGCCCGAAGACGAATGGCTGAGCGTAAAAATATTTGACTAAGTCGCTCTTCTATACCCTTCTATACATAGTTGCCACTAATTACGAATTCTGATGAGTTGGATGCACAGATTAAATGGCACGCCAACCATATTTTTTAGTTCAATATATTACCTCACTGCGTATGTGGATTTAAATTCCAACCCAGCCCAATGTTCATACATGATTCACCTGCTACTTCTGTGAAGTTTCATACAATGGAGCTACTGCAGACGTTCTAATTATCGAAACTGAAAACGCTTTGTTAAACTAAAACACCATGCTCTTATGTCTGCAGGCACAATTTCATCTTCAAACTCAAGTCGAATATAAACGCAATCAATCTAAATGTAACAGAGGATTTTTTGGCAACAGAATTCTTTTGGTTTGCTGTTTTAATGCCTAAAATCCCATTATTTTTTGCTCTCACCTACATGGTTTTCAATTGTGATGAATAACTAGTGAACTTAGGTTGTATTTTCCATGGGATATCGATATTCCACTGCTGTTACGCAACATGGGAAGCCTAAAATCTGCGGCTGCCTATTGATATATATATATATGTATATACTGTGCAAGTTGATTATTTAGATGAGTAGTCTGCGCTTCTGAGTATCTGACAGAATGTTATCCATCTGTCCTCTTTATACGGACTGTTGATTATTTAGATGAGTAGTCTGCGCTTCTGAGTATCTGACAGAATGTTATCCATCTGTCCTCTTTATACGGACTGTGCGCTACCCTACGTCGGTTTGAAGGCATAATAAATGCATCCTTCCTCACAGTTCTTTAATCGTTTTGTAGCCCCCCGCTTTCAAACGCCCTTATCGTCATACCAGATTGGATAGATAGTGATGTGAAATTTCGACCACTTTGGCAAGGAACCAGTCGAGATCACAGGTTGACCTAGGTGAGAGGTCAGTTATTCGTCATGCATGCATTTGAAGTGCATGTGTGCCCTATAGTGGGCATAGACTTTCAGGCTAAGTGACAATACTGCAAACTATGGCCATTTGAATAAGGGTATGGATGTATTCAGACCCGTCATTTGGAAATGTGAACACCCTGACCGACATCTTGATGGAGTTGTATAAAGGCTATTTTTGTTCAATTTCGTTTACAGAACGCCTGCAAGGGATTCCGTGTCTAGTCTGACAGACTAGCGAAAACTTATCAGGGGTTTCATTGAGGTAGTGATGACCCTCTAAAAAGTGATTCCCTCCTTCCTTGGAGGCTCCAGGATAAAGTATGTAGACCTCACTAAGTGTATATGGTTAACTGCGAACCACTGTTGTTTAAATACCATGTAATTCTAAGAGGTGGACTGGATTGCAAGACTATATTTCTCGTGGATGTCAATTCATGCCCGCTCGTTTGCAGCCATTCTTTGGTTAAACTCTGGGCCATCAAGGGATATTGTTTTGATGAATCTAAATCATTTCTTCCTTCTAGTCCATTTTATCATAATTAGTTTAAGAATGCGCTGCAATACTTGACACCTATTTGCCCCTTCTTGTGGTGGATATCAAACGTGTCAGATGGACACGTTTTCTTTTAATATACTTTTATATATCTTCTATAAGTGTAAAAGGGAATCCGAGTGTGCCTTAAATTCTAGGGATCTTACTACACCTTCACACCTAGTAAGCTATCGACTTGTCAGATAAAGTGTTCTGAACGATNTTAGGTACCGATTGAATTTTCAAATGCTGTCGATCCGAACATTTGTTCACAAACAGATGTAATGCACTTCAGAATCAACCGGTCACTATATTGCAGAAGACCGGATAAACGGACTGATCCAGGTAAGCAGGTTCCACTGCAGTCCTCACTATCTTCGATGAAGACCACTCTTTAGCCAGTAGGCAAACAAGTAGCGGCACCAAGCTATATATTGATCTGAATGCATTATTCTGCCACAGTAAGTTTCACCAATGGACAGTTTTTTTTCAAGTAAACGTCAAGACAGTGGCCAAATGAGATTTGGTTTGTGGATTATATTTGGTAAAATGTCACAAAATTTCACTTTAGAGTTATATTCAGTAGAAAAGATTTGCGAGCAAGGATTTATGTACTGAGACTTTGTGTATTCTATCAACATGTACGTACAGTACCACTTGAACTGAGTTAAACTCCAAAGTGATTGATGATGTCAAACCAAAACTTTTATTTGTATGGTACTAAAAACCGTTTTCTGTGCCTACGAGGGATCACTCTCAAGTTAGTCAAGTCCTCAGAAAAGCCACTACAATTTGCTCTCAATGCCTCATTGACAATAGCATAATTCCCTTGAGATTCAAGTGCGCCTGACAATCAATTAAACACTTCTAGTCTCCTCGGAAATATTTATACAGAAATGCATTTTCGTAAGGATCGAATTAAGGTGGCTACTGGATCCTGCTACCTTACACTAGAGTTATACAGAGGGCAACAGCTGTTCAGTATTAGTTCGCCCGCGTGTACTGAGTTCATCTCTAAACAACCTACGCAAGTATACTGCCTCCCTAAGTAGGATGGACAGACACTTCCGGTAGTCCTTCAGCCAATTCCTTGCTACTGGTTATACCCTAGAAACTGTTCTTAAATTCACTGTTAGCTCTACCGAGGTTTTGCTCCTGAAGAATCTCTTCTAACTCTGATGTAAAGGACCTAAGGAGTAAGAAGTGTTTCATCTTATGTCAGTGTTCACCACGGAAGGTCCTGTTATACGGCTTTAATCACACTTGCACGTCTAGCTAATTACTTGCAATAAACCGGTATTATTGATATTACTTTGAATGGTAAGAAGATATAAACAAAGGCACTAAATCTGTCACAGAGTAAACAGTTATCTGGTTTGATTAGATCGACATTCGTAAAGCACTCTAGTTGGAAGTAAAATGTCCATTCATTTTTCTGTCCTATCTGGATCATTCCAACAGCTAAACTCTCAGAAATGACAAAGATGTTAGATTGTTGTCACCACATGTGGCGCTGTGTCGTTCTTTATCTTATTTATTTCCCAGTCTCACAATAAGATATGTGTCCAGAGGTTACACAGCATAAGAAAAATCACAATACAGCTTCCCTTTAATGTCATACTGGGTAGAAAATTGCAAGCCGACGAGATAAAGCAGTCTTATAATCAGGAGTTAAAATGCAGAGTAAATCCTGCAATGTTGTGAGTGCTCTGTTATCTGGACGATGAAAGACGGTGTGTGGAAACAAAAGAATCGTTCCATCGTGATGTGCTTCACTGTGTATTCATGTGTCAAGGGGCACATTAGCTTCTTGTCCAGAACCTAATAGAATTAGAACGCAGAGTAGATTGCATTTTCTCCGCAACATTTGTTTCCTCACATTTTGAGCGCTTTGCTCATCCAGGCAAACAGTACGAGGATTTCTCATTCGCTCCGCTTGATCGACTGCTTACGATAAGTGTTACGTTTCATATGCATGTCATATAGGCTACAAATTTCGGTGTAAACTTTCGGCGTACCAGGTTTTTTATTGTGATTTTCTATGTACAAGCTACTAAAGGGAAAAGAAAGAGCAACTGCCTGAAAAGCAACATTGGACGCATTACCTCCTGACAAAAAGAGGCCTGGGATTTTTGAAATGTGGTTTGAAGACTAGACATAAGACCAGGTAAAAGACCAGATTACGGGTTGGAAGGACCTTTACCATACCTTTGCCAACAGCAACGGAGTTCTTTGTGTCGGACAAGCCTTGATAAGTTGAGTGGATTTTGGTAATGGTTCCAGTTACTGTCTGTAGCAACAAATGAGGTATTGGTGATTGGGACACTCAACTCAATTAACAAGCAACGGAAATATTGCCGTAGTAATTTTCCTGCACTTGCTACTCACCCCATGAGTGGAAGTAAGCGAAGTGCACAAAAGATGGCTGAGTAATTTAACAGGGAGTGTGAACAAAATGACATCATGTTTGAGCAATTAGTCGAGAAGTATTCAGTGGGAATTCACGTGTGGTGCTGTTGGGGATCTAGTAGGCCGGTGGGTTTCGTATTACCATGCCTGCAGTGTGGTTAGGAAATCTGAGATATTGTCACACGTCGTGTACTAGTTAATCTTGTTTGTTCCGTTTTATGGGGATTAGGACGCTTCAGATTGAGCTAAGAAGGCAGTGAATTCCATTCTCCAGCACCGCATGCTACACCACCCTTTGAAGGAGTGTCCTCTTCGCGAGGAACTTGGCAAGCCACACTAAGCTTCTATTTCAAAAATTGTTTCCCTCACGGTAAACGTACCAGTTTGCAGCCCTTCACTCACGCTCGAATATTTGCTCTGTAGAATCGCAATTATTTCGCCTTAGTTATAAGAAATAAGTCAGTGGCACTTAATCACCCATATGTGCATCACGGTTGCCGAAAAAGAGTTAGTTCCTACCTTTTTGTAGTACCCAAAATAACGTATCAAGCTCACACATCCTCTGTCACTTTGAATACCTAACCTGCACAAGCCAGTTGTCAGCCAGTCAGTTTCCTTCATTTTTGAGCGGAAAGCTGTATACCGGACGTACAACCTCACATTTAACTGACACGTGTGACTGCTCCCTTGGTAACTTATGAGTAAGGATAAGTGCTACCTTTGTCACTTCCTGTCGTGCTCAGGTTTGCTTATTTCAGTTCCTCTTAAGGATTCATCACATCTTGAGGGCACTCACTAACAGACTGCTGGACACTGTTTGCAAAAGTGAGAATTCAGTTCTTTTCTATTATAAAGCACGTAAATGGAGCTAAAGAAAGCGCTAAACTGACTGAACATAAGCGTTGGTTTGTTGATTCAGGACCCTCAAACTGAATGAATAAGTATTTTCACAAGGGGAGCCGATTTTAAAGTTTTGAAGCACTGTTCCCTGCTGCGAGGCAACTAGCAAAATTAGTTGGATGAACTGGGGTTTGAGACATTTGACTTGTTAGTAGATCAGACAGTACGTGACGAGTGATTTTGCGGATTGCTTACTGATGACAAAGTTTTTATGCCTAACTCCACTCTCTAACTGCAATCTTCCACCAGTCCCTGTCAAGAAAAGAAATATCAATCTCAGAAGGCAAGGGAAATAACGCAAAGAGCTCATGCCATCGTCTGTGAATCAAGTGTTTTTGGATTGTCCAGCAAGTCCGGGCAACAGTAGGATGAAATGAATTTACTTAATAATATCTGGAGGAGAGCTGGAGATTTCATTTCGGATTTCTTCATGTAAATGAAGCTGGTCTATTCCATGAAACGCAGAATAATTGCTGAGTTGTTTCATCTGCATTGAAAATTGTCATTGTCACGAAAGCTCATGGCCAACCGATCGGTGGCTGAAAAATAAACCGTCAGGTCCGAACGGTTGATTAGCTGTGGGAAGTTAATCGATGACAATTTCACATGCAGCACGAAATTGCAGTCTAAAATTCCAAACCTCCTCGTAATATCTAAAAATCTTAAGTAGCCCAGAAGTAGAACATATTCATGAGCTGTGTGAGCCTTTCATTTGAGGATTCGTTACTCAAGGGTCCAGAGAGCACATAGCCGAATGTTCTAGATTCCGTGCTTGAAGGGTGAGTGGCCCTATGTCCCGTCTAAAAGCGGGCTAGTCAGGCCGCAGTTCAGCCGTCAAAGGCCGAATGGCCGCGGAGTTGTGGGTTCAAAATGTTCTGGAGATTACTGTCTTGCACACTGTCGGCCGAATTACTTGCAAGACGGAATTTCGATTGAACTGCTTTTCAGTTGCTAAATTTTGTCCTAAAATCGGGTAGCTTTGGAACTTGTTATGATGAGAAGCCGGCGCATGCATGTGTTTGCATTTTGTCTGCGTTGTGACGATAGAGGTCCATTCAAAAGATGATGCAAAAGGGATTGTCGACACTTTGAAATGAAGCTACAAACCTTTCATAATTCAGGCAATGAGCTTCTCTTGTTTACTCGTTTTTAACCTATTAATCATCATTTTAAGAGTTTGATCAAAGTATCAGCAGGACACGACAATAAAGCTCGTTTTAAATACACTTTTTGTGGTAATTTGAGGAAACCTGTCCTTGAACCCTTGAAAAAACCAGAGTTTGGTCATAATATAAGTACAGGTTACTGGTGTGGTTCAGAAGGCGTGCGACTATCTCACAACAAAGTTAGTGGCAAATGAACGACCAACGGACAAGTTCTCTTCTTACTACAAGCGCTAGTTAAAAACAGTTAGAAGAGAGCCAGTCGAATAAATGAGGGCCTAAAAATTTGACGTAATTTCACATCTAGAGCACATATGGGAAAGGAACTACGCTTCATTTGCAAACTGCCGATCCATATCCAAAACTGGGAGCAGCTTGTGCTCTAGCCAACTCAGGAGCGAGAAAGTTCCAGTACGCCCCATAGTTACATAATGGGTACTACTGAAAACTCGCATGAGATAAATAATCAGTTATCAGGCTAAAAGGAGACTTATAGAAGGTCGTGGGTGAAGAATACATGCTGTCAGCGAAAGCATATTGAGTTTCAGTCCATAGCCTAGAACTCTACTTATGGGATGTTGACGAACTTTTCAAGGTTTTTTCAATTACTTATGGGCAAATAGTTCAATGCACCTGCCAATGATCCAGCTTGCATACTATAGTGGCATTAAGTGCGGAAAACGACGAAAGCTTCATCGAAATCCAAAAAGGAGATCTAAACACAAACGTTCTACTAGCTCCCAGCAGGTTGGCGTTTGTCAGCCAACAAAATTTGCCAATTATAGCCTGGTTTCTCAACAGAATGCGTGAAAATTAGACATCAACCAAGTTTTCTGTAAACTCAACAGTGTCAGCCACTACAGTCATCATAATCGTTGGTGCCAAACCGGATGTTCAAACCAACATCAAGATTGACAGTGTAAAACAAATGTGGGTAGTATTTCGTTCATCATAACTTGCATTCCAAACGCAAACCCGTCGGGATTGTTTGGCTGAGCTTGCTATGTTTTTATTAAGCCCATCTTCCACTTGTCCAAGAGTAAGCTAGATTTGCAAAAATGACATGCTTTCCTAATTTGGACGTCTGGTTCACATAAGCATCCATCACAGTAATGACCTTAAAAACAAATCCGGGAGCTGCATTTCTTGGGTTTAAGTTCATCGCATACAAAAATGTCCCAACGTTTTAACTTGAGAAGAAAATAGTTATCTACTGGGTCACCTGTCGAACAACCAACCTATGTCTAGAACGTACACAAAAGTATTTCGCAGTAAGCTACTGTGGCTCAATACTACATGGTGTAACGAATTGAAAATTTTACATTCATGAATAATATATCTATTTATTGACAGCATTAGGAGATTTGGTAGGCTTAGTGAAGTGATCATCCGTTAAGCGAAGCTGCCGCAAGACCGAGAATTATAGCATATCTGTTTCATCCCCATTGGAATCTCAAACCCACAACTTCCTAACTAGTGGTTGAAACACGTGACCATTCGGCCACGAGCGGCTGACCAGTGGTGTGATTACCTGGCACTTAAACTGAAAAATATTGAATTCACTCCATCAGAACCTCCCAAATATTCTTATGCTACCAGAACTTTCCCAATAGCTGCATGAAACAACGAAAGGTACCCGATAAGTGAAAATTGTATCTGAGAGGTCGTCACAAAAGCAACGAGCTACACACATGATACCGTGATATGAGTCAAGTTACTAAAGGGGGAATGGTGTTTTAACTTGTCTAGGAGAAAGATTACCACACTGCTGATTGGCCGCTCGTGACCAAAGGGCCAAGTGTTCTAACTAACAGCCGGAAGTTTTCAGATTCTCAACTCCCCGGAGTTTTTTTAGATGTGCACTGCTGTATATTCCCAATAGAAAAGAAACAGTTATACAGTGCTTCTCGGCTTATCAGCATACAATGGCATCACTTGCCTGTAGAGATCTACAGTGATAACTTGATTTGTCGAAAATTCACATATCACAACCTCATATCCGCTGTTTCCGAGCGGAAGTGTTTATCTCCAAAAACAAAGCAGTGTACGCTATGTACAATGAAAACCAACCACTTTGGCCATCAAGCGTCTGAAAAAAATTAATTTTTTCGTTTAATTTTTAAGTGCCAGAAAAGCCCAGAATTGTGTTGAAGTTTTGCGTAAACGAGCTTTTAGATTCTGTCACCGCTTTATTATTTCGCAATTCATAATATTACACACTAGCATACATTTTCACAGTATTCTTCTCTAAAACCACATCTGCCACTTCTTTCTCTTCAGCACCATATTTTGAAATATACGTCCTGCTGGTGGGTATTGAGAATTTCAAGGACGAGAGACTTTTGGCGGCAGGAAAGTTCACATTGCTTCCTCTCAGATGGGTACACCTCCTTTTCACCGCACTTTTTACCAGGTACTGTGAACAGGACTCTGTGTCAGTGCTGAGCGAAGAGATTCTAAGTTACACCCATCTAGACTTGCCTGGTAATCTGTCTTGTGTATCCTGTTAGATTAACTTATCGTTGGGTTCTAATGCCTGATCCTATTTCGCATCAAGACTTTTCAAATGCGCCAGATATCCTAAATTTCGTCACCATTCAAAGCCTCTGGTCATGAAACTTTATGGATGATAGTTTGATAAGCCCTCAATGCAAAATACTTTCGAAATATGTCCCACACAATTTCTATCTTCGGCCTATGTTAGCCCAATCAGGACTGTCTGCACAAAACGGACTTGTACTGCAGATGCTGGACACCTCTAAGGAGAAAATATACGCAGGGGATATGCCACCAAATGCAGGCACCTCGAAGAATAAACAAGAGCTTCACACACTCATTGTGTGACTGTCTCTTGTGAGTAAATATGCAAGCACAATATTTCTGGACACAAGATTTGTCTGCTTTTGTGCATTTACAAACCACGACCAACCGTCATGACTACCTTTCTTTTATAGCACAATTTCATTATCAGTGAAGTAACCATCACTAATAGAGTTTTGCTCGAATGAGTTGGCGTATAAAATAAATAATGACCATAGACTAAGGTTTAAAAGGACTGCTGAGTGATATTTTTGTTCGCCATCCAATTTTGTTTGGCATTAGAATCAGAGAACTTTGAATATTTGGGCATTTCATATGCTGGAATGTCTCACGCTTCATTAGTTCACAGAAGTTTGGCGATTGGCCAACTGTGGATAAGTGAGAGTTGTAGAATACCAATTTGTAACACCGTCTGTCCTTCTCTATAGTCGAACATTAAAAAAAACGGGTTGACGTGCATACTATTCTCTGTGATGCCTTCATCGTTACTATCCGTTTATTTTGCACGTAGATGAGAAACCACGGACCAACTGTCCTCATATGAAGTGGATTCTAATTTTTCAGGTTTCCCGTTTTGACCAGTTTCTTGTGTCCGTTTAGTGGAGCTGCAGTTCTTCATGTCACCCATTATTCCAAAAGGTGAAACATTTAGATAGGTTCTCCCCGAACCGGGTTCGGAGAAGTCGAAAGGGTGTCGGCGCTGTGAGTTTTGGAGTTATAGCGAAAATACTGATTGCTACACAGTGGATATATTCCGCATTCGGATCACCATTGTAGCTTTATTAAGAAACACATGACTGGCATTAGGACATTATTAATGTGGCTAGTCAGCGACTGGTCAACCTACTGTCCTGTATGCTGTGTGAAAGCGGTAGAGCACATTGAAACCACATCAATCATAGCACATATGAAAATATGCCGACCAGTGCCTGACCAGCCACAGTGATAATGTTTTGTACTCAGTTGTTTGTTCCTTGATGAAAGCCACCTTTCGGTGTTTGAAATTTTGTACAGATTCCCCTAGTTCATTCACCGTGAATGGTAAATTAATCCTAGGCTGCATTGGTTTAATTGGGTACGAATTAGTATGTTAGTTGTTCACTAGTGTTGCTTTATGATGTCCCCTTGGAGCCTCTTACCGGAACCAACTCACTCGTATATTTTTGAAACCTCTCGGCCAACTTATGTCCATTTTGAGGTATATTTTCATCAAAGATTTATTCCTACTGAACACCAAATTTTATGTTTCTAGTGAAACATACTCATTCTCCAATTACTATGATATTTGGTCTGACCGTTTATGATACTATACAACTTAATGTGATTCACGGGTATCCTCTTATGTTACACTTGATGTGACATTCAAGTAATCGCAGTGAATTCGCTTGACGGAGCAAACCATTCATAAGGATGCTCAATTCTCATCGACAGCTCACAGCGAGTTTGGCCCTTCATGGGGTTCATCAGCATGGCACAGACATCAAGGATGGCGTCAAGTACAATACGAGACCAGCTCTGTGCAGCACATTCAGCTGAATAATTTCATACAGGATAGATATGAATGACTCGTTTGTGACTTGCCAGTAGATGCATCCCATTAGTGAGCTTTAGAAACGGTCGTTGAGTGCCCCCAGTGGAAGGGTAAATAAGTTTTTCCAGAAGATAACAGGATGGCTTTTTCAAGCTGGAACATCTGGAATATTGGAACTTTTCATTTGGCAAATGTTAGCGGTTCCTCAACTTGTAATCTCGCTCCGGCACCGATCGAGCAATCGATAGCCTTACTTCCACTCTGTTTACCAATGTGTAATCGTATAACTTCTTCATGGCTCTTAACCAAATTATGACCTATAAAATTTTTACAACTAGAGTTTAAAAGTGGGCTTTGGAATTTGGCAACCTCATTCGGTCAGGCAAATTTTACACGCAAATCTCTCGTTCGTTTTTATAAACCAACTTATCTATTTAATAACAATGTTTCAAATCACAGAATCCTATCGGCAGAGTGTATCTGACGTAGGCAAAAAAATCAATCCTATTGTCTTGGGTCAACGTTTTTATCGTGGAATTCAGCTTCATATGAAAGTTATAGAATGGTCTTCTTCTTGGACCACCAACGGTCCGTTGAACAGACCCGGCGGTAACATTGTACCAAGGTATGTACATGGGTCTGAAATAAAATACCATGTGCACTGCCTGTTGCTTCCCTTTGTAAGTCAAAAGCTCACTGGCTGGTTGCTCCCCGTTGCACCTGCTATAGTCGCGCACAACTGCACTCAAGTGCATACCCGCCACAAAAGCGAAAATGCTACTAGATGGACTAGTACCGTTCTGAACTCTTTTGGCCCGAGATGAGACAAAAGTGGCGGCGTATATCTAATAGACTGGTGTTAAGTAAATATCTTTGAAAACCACTTGATTCCTGCATCCGATGAATTTAGTAATCCATATATTCATCAGGTCAGTTCGGTCGACTTTTACAGACTGAGTATCGGTTACCAGTCATCAAGTTCTAGTTCTGGCAACAGTGGGATCACATTTGCTCACTGGGCTTCAGGAGATGCAGCAATTTATCGTTGACTGCTTATTATTTGAACTTGTATAAACTGTGCAACTTTCTAGCAGTTCCCGCAAGCACCTAAGTACTGTCTAGTTCTTTGAAGTAGTCGGTAATTTTATGCCTCATTTATCCAGCTACCACTACTGAAAAAAAACGAAATTCTCTTGAAATAGTGCCTTCAAACCCTGTCTCCCTCGTCAGATGCTTTAAAGATTTTACTGATATTAAAAACATCAAAAATTAAGGTGACGAAAAATAACTAAAAACAATGGTTTCAATGTGAATATTTTACCCTCTTCAAAGGCTGTTCCTGTTTAACAGTATTCTTCTTGAACTTATAAGCTACTTCTACGGTTATGTGTGGCTCCAAGCTACAGAAATTGTGCAGAATAATTGAAGTAGTTTATCTCAATCTCTGCTACCCACAATATCTTCATTGGCTTGGAATGCTGTGTAGAGCATTTGTCACACTAGTACTGGGCGGAAACTATTGGTTCAAATGTGGTTGTGCAAAAGAAAGTAATAAAAACGAATCGCACGAGTCGTAGGCATTGAAAAAAGTTTGTGGACCAGTATGCTGGGGCTCGCAAGAATAAGATGGGTTCACAAACCTATGAAAGACTATCAAAAATCCATCCCATCTGCACACTTATCGTTTTGTATGTAACTCGGAGAGGGTCTCTAATCAAGAGAGCCAGTAGTTCTGGCTTTTTGCTCGAAATAATTTCGATGCAAAAAACGGCATACTGTAAAGCCTGAAACGTATCATACCCTCAAAGAATTGCCATTGCTATTTTTTTAACAACAGCCAGTGCCCATGCGCTGAGGTTTACCGGCCTTTTCAAAATATTACATCTTCATCTTATGTTCCAAGAGACTGATTTAAGCTACCTGTGTTTTTAACGTAGTACTGTTGTTTGATGAGATCTCTTCGACAGCCCAGTTTAGGTTTTGTCCTCCTTGGAGTTCACCCCGTTGGCGTGGTCCCTGAGTTTCCCTCAGCTGTTCAGTTCTACTGTAAAATCTGAACACCAATAAAATGTAATCGCAATGGGCAAAATATATTCATTCTCCAAATGCGTTTTAGTAATGAGGACTTAACAGTCAACAACGAAACGGGCGACTCAGCTGAAATTGGGAACCGAATTAATTTGCAAATTATTGTATTTCTTTAGCCCCTATTCGATTTTCTAGTCGGTTCAGAACAGTCTTTTGCAGTACGATTAGTGCAGTTAGTGCCTCCCAGTCTATAAGATTGTTCACTGGTAACCAGTGCCGTGAACCAACAGCACACTACCAAAGTAACCGTATGTATACTTGGAGTAAACAAATTGAGAGCAAACAGGTATGTTCATGTAGCGAAAACATTCTGGGCTAAGAAGATTGGTGAATTGATATATGCACATGGTCATGTGATACATCTTTGCAATTACGTATGTGTGAATCTCACTATCTTTAGTGACGTGTTGTTTCCTTCCTTAATAAAATAAATGTGAATGTGAGACACCCACTCACAGCAGGTATATCACTGCACCTGCACAATATACGTAAGAGGTCCACATTGTGGGCAACGCGCCTGATTTGCTAGTTAGCCAACATTATGAAAATTTATTCAAACATAAAAGTTGGCCACACTTCTGTCATACGTACACCCTGTTTACCTGTGCCCTTGAATAGCGTACCCAGGATCCCTCTGTGATGCACCGTCCCGGAGTTAAGAACCACCTCACTGAATGAAGTTCCCCGATCATCCATGAAATAAACATCTCCACAGGCAGAGGCTTCACCGGTACAGGGTTATCAAAAAAGGTAGTATTGAATCAGATCTATTTGACTCCCACCGAGTGTTTGCATATGCTTGGACGTTGCCACATTTAGTAGTACTGGATATCCTTGACCAACTTATTTGGTGTACAAATGTATCTTTCTAAATAGTTGGGAATAAAAGGTAAAAATGACTCGACTGTACTAAAAAAATCTCCTAAAACAGACTTGTCATCCGGTCTAGCTATCCGGCATAGCATCCGGCATAGCTATTCTTCAGAACAGGTGAAACAGAAGACAGCTTTGTTCATGTGTTTATTATTAATCCGTCCAAACGCATTCAGCGAGACTGTTCTTCTGACAAGCAACTTAGTTTTGTCAATAAAAGCATAACGCCTATCTGCAATCTGTATTTACACACCCATGCGCGCGTTTTAAATGTCACTCTTGGAGATTATAAATGCGTTCAAACAAATACAAATAATGAAGTCCGGTTGCTGGGAGACCATTTGAGTGGAGTTTGAGAGCTATTCGACAATGATTCCAGTAACTGGTACGTAGCTTAGTTCCACTCCTAAACTGCCACATGGCTGAACGGTGCTTGACACTCACCCGGAATTTGTCCTCATCTGTCTTTGCAAGGTATAAGGCGAACAAGAAAATTGGCAGTTTTACATTTGGCCTAATAGTTTTCTCTCGTGAGTTTTGTGTCGCTTCGCTACGTTATTTATTTACGGTATGTCTGTCACTTAATCATCTTAGCCAGTCAAGAAACTAATCCAGGTGGGGTGAATTCGGAGCCAGTGTTTCACAGTATATGGTCTAAGAAATGATTTGGAGTGGGGTTCTTCGGCTGCGCAAGCAAGAATTTAGAGATGAAAGTTTTCGGCTAACTGGTCAAAAGAGCTCTCCAGTAGCGAGGAAAACACACTAAACGCTTATGCACTTATGCAAAAATCGATTACCCAAATTATGTATCGTTCTAAACAATTCATCACGTTAATGGTAACCAAAACACTGTTTCAGCAGGCTTCTCCATTTAGACTCCGACTACTTAAATGTTGGTTTGTTTGAGGACTGCCATTGGGGAACCTCAGTGATTTCCGGGGTGTGTTTTCATTACCAGGTAAGTTATTTCAGTAGCGAGGCATTGCTCTTACATTATGAGGAAAACTGATGCTAATTTAGCGGCGATCGCTTACATGGAGGGACAGTTCACGAAACCAAACTAAACCAAATTTTTGATGCATTCCTTAGGATTGTCGTTCTCAAGGCTCTAGGAGATAGGGAATCATTTGCGGAGAATGCATGCTTCCGCAAGCATTACAAGTCAAACAAATTTATCGGTTGCAGTGAACTGAAGATTGAGATATCTCAGGAACATCAATCGTAAATGGGTTGGTGATGGGTGTCCATCGCCATCTTGATTCGCTTACGTTTCCCACGTATTGATAAATGATCGGCAATCGGCCTCTTATAGTTTCTGCACTAAGGCTCGGTCGGCATGTACATCACTAAATCCATAAGTGTGCAGCATTCATCTGCAAGCTCAGTCCAGATTTAATCGGTTGCATGAACTGAAGATTGAGATATCTCAGGAACATCAATCGTAAATGGGTTGGTGATGGGTGTCCATCGCCATCTTGATTCGCTTACGTTTCCCACGTATTGATAAATGATCGGCAATCGGCCTCTTATAGTTTCTGCACTAAGGCTCGGTCGGCATGTACATCACTAAGGTTGGTGATGGGTGTCCATGGCCATCTTGATTCGCTTACGTTTCCCAGGCAAGCGGCCTCTTATAGTTTCTGAACTAAGGCTCGGTCGGCATGTACATCACTAAATCCATAAGTGTGCAGCATTCATCTGCAAGCTCAGTCCAGATTTAATACACAGACTGTAACTAAACATTTCAACTATCTGTGCAACGCAATGCGTTCCGGAAATCAAATTACTTTTTCATCTGCGCTGAAGCCTTTGGAGACAGTAATCGTGGAGGAGTGCTTTTCGGTAAGACCAGAAATACCGAAATATACCATGGCTAAGTGTTGCAACAGAATGCTCGGCATATAAATATGGACGTCATTTTGGGCTATTTTAGCAACCACGGCAATATCATGATTGTTTCGTTCTCCGATAAACGAGTTTGCTGCTGAGGTAACTCACTTATTTTCATCGAATTCGAAGTTGCCGCACCTTTGATATCAAAGTATACCTGTAGAAAGGATAATTGTTGGTTAGTTTTAGTCCGGGGCTACATCTAAGGTCAATAGCTGGTATTCGAGTTTTTGGAGGAAGGATAAATTAGAAGCTGCGTTTGACACCGAAAGGTGGCAACATGATTTAGGTAGCTTAGACTAATAGAGGCAGGTGGGATGACAGAAGGCACCGATGACGTTCGTTACGGTGGAGTTTTCTTAGTGATTTTTACAGCATTAATTTATAGAATAATAATGAAAAAAGGTGGCTGAGCAATTCAATTTTTCATTCCAGCTCGAAATTTGCCGAGGACTTAAAGGAATATTGCCACAAACACAATAACCTTGTTCTAAGATGAGGGAAACCCACACCCTTAGACACAAGAGCATTGATCGTTGATTGGGGGATGGCTAAATGTGACGTACATATGGGGGAATTCGGAATGACTGCATGTCGCAGCCTTGTTGAGACCCCATTCACTAATTACTGCCAGCTATGGGTTAATTTGTTTGCAAGTTTGTGTACAGTTGTTTAAAAAACGAAGAAACACATGGTTTGTGGGTAGGGTTGGCCGTGAAGTGAAGAGGTCACACAATAACAAGCGCTGGATAGCCGCGTTATATACTGGTCTTGGTATATCAGTGAAGCTGGTTAATTTTATGCTGCGGATAACCGAACTAACATCCTTGATAAAGAAAATTCAGCGTGTTCCGCTTTCTGTCAGGAAAAATTCGAGAGCTGTGACCGTTCCAGCAAAATGATCAAGTTTTGAAGCAGACGAAAAACCATTAAGCTAAATCTTTGTCTAAGTAAGGTTGAAAGAGGGTTAGGTATGTATGTGTGTAAGCGACAAGGGCGNGCAGACGAAAAACCATTAAGCTAAATCTTTGTCTAAGTAAGGTTGAAAGAGTGTTAGGTATGTATGTGTGTAAGCGACAAGGGCGACTGGAGAAAATTTACGCTAATTCGGTGAGGGTATTGGGTCTGGTTCATCTAGTTTATAGCATCTCAGTTGAAGATTGCTCTCGAATTTCGATTACAATCTGCGTGGGTTAGACAGAGATTAGGTAGGTATTAACCGAGCTGGAATTTTCATCATAGATATGGACCACATCTGTTAATGACCTCTCTCGACTGACAACTGCGCACCGCCGGTGAATATGCCATCTGAAACCGATCTCCATAGACGCGCAAACACCAAGCGCCTCTGTGTCCATGCTTGACGGATTGGAGGAATTCGCCAAGTCAGACAAAGCCACCTTGTAGATCTGTTCCATATATTGTGTCTACTGCGTTTGAAACCACGATGGCTGTATCGGCTACAGCAATTAGGTTAGTCGAAAATTCGGTGTGCTCAAAATCCGACCGAATTACCCGGGAAATGGTAGAATAAAGTAAAACATTGGTCTCCTTCTCTCATGCACCAAAATCTCTGCAATGTACAAAAACCCTGACTAGCTCTGCGGCCAGGTAACACCAAGAAAATTACGAATATATGTGAAATAAATATAGGATGTTCTCGCGATTCAGCAAAAGCATGGTTTTCTGTTTGAATGAACATTGGAACACATTGGAAGGAAATATAAAGAGCATATACACAAACAGAAAAACGCACACTACTACTTAGCTTGACAGATGACTTCAGATTTCATATGTATAGCCATAAATTTTACATTGATCTCTCCCAGTTACACCTGTGGATCTACGGGCAAGTCACGGAGAAAACAAGACTGCTCCACTAACGGAAGCCATCGATCCTTACGACGGTGATGACTGACAGAAATGTGTGAGAACATCCCCTCATAAAATGAACCCATTTAGATCACGTTGACATGGCTATGCTCCAACGCACTCTACAAGACTGGCTTAGTGATGCCCAGGGGAGTTCTAAAGATGAGGGAAAGGGAACGACAGATAAGGCTATCCGAATATCCAAGACATTCAGTGAACTCTCGTTTGCAGGAAATGATGGTTTTGGACAGCATGAGGGGGAAAGAAATAAAATCCAAGATGTATAGCGTTGTTATACAAAATATAACTTGTGGCAATTAAGCCAGGTTACTACTGACGTTACATCCAATACGCCACCTCATACGCTGAAGTAGCTGTATGCAGGAGACGCATTTTGCCAACCATGCAAGGTGCGAAACATCCGTTAAAAAATCAGGCACTCTTCGCAACTAAAACCTTGAGGAATATGCGTTGCCTCAGAAGACTTATCTTCAAATTAGTAATGCAAAAACAAAAAGCACGACTTTCAAGATGCTCTGTACGTCAGTCACGTTAAAACTTCCAGAAAACTCTCACACACTTCCCGATAATATGATTACGGTTGAATATTAAGTAGAATGTAGAGTGAAATGCAAATACTGAACTGACAAGTGGCTGAATTGCTGGCCGTGTATTTTGGATTGTATCGATTGGATACTCGTTGCGCCTTTGATTCTTTTTCGAAACACTATTCAGAGCTCTAGGGACAAAGCAGCGTTCCAGTCCTGATGATCTCCATATACCTACATCAACCACGTGCTGGTGTACCGGTGTTAAATACTACTGATGGGGGAGGCATATGAATAGTAGGTTTTCTTCTTGTAAATTCATATTGCGTCTCTTGAAAAGGGAGATATATTACGGAATTTGTGGAGTTGCTTTATAGCGTTTGCTTGGATTTGAGCAACAGTCGATGAATATCCAGGAACGTTTAGGAAGACGCGTTCAAGAGGATATGGATGATCAGTTTTCTTGTAAACAAGATGCATGTAAGAGTTTTGCTTCCCTATCCAATAGTCTATAATTGTTCAGTTAGCATTTTCTAATGACTGCAGAGCGAAGGCCTTCTTCGTTTCACTGGTAGCCCAAAAAATTTTGGGAACGATATTATAGGTAAGGTAGACAGTTACAAGTATTCAAGAACAGATCAAACGAATGAAACAGCGATATCTATACAAGAACACGGTAGATCGTCCCAATTTCGTCTAATGATACTGAGATTCCGTTTGAGTTAGTTTTGATTGCGTCAGATCGATGTACCAAAATATTCCTTGATCACTGGAGATCGTTTGGTCTTAGTGTAAGTGAATAAATCGCAAAATATAAATCCGTTTGAGGGGTGAGATTTTTGTGTCAAAACGAGGTATAAGTTGTTCGCAAAAGTGCTATGTCGAGAACGGAGAAATTCAGAAGATCTGCTGCTGAAGAATTAGATCACCAACAGGCAGCAAGTTATTTCACTATGTAGTTTTCTTCTCGAACTGAGCCGAAAATCCCTTTAAGCCTACTTAATGTCCTACTCAAACCCTATAGCGCGCCGAATGCTATCAAGGGTGTTATTTGAACTAATAATGCCTCCATTTACAAATGGCTGGCTAGGGGCGTAATAAACGCTGTTGAAGCTGGAAGGACTTTGGCCATGAAACAATATTTGCAACCGCAATTTATCAAGTTCATTTATGAATGCTCACTCATATCTCAACGCTCCCCCTAGGTGATCTACTCTTTGCTATAAACTTAAAGGTATCGCACAAGCCAACGTCGTCACGTGAACACATTCGGCCGGCACGTAAAGTATTTCAGACACAAATAAAATCAAATGTTTTACTGGGGAACTCAAACGTAATTTGAGTTTGGAGACTCAACAGGATGATTCATATGAAAACGACTAGAATGATATTTGACTCCGATAGTCGGAGACCGAAAGCAAATCGGTCATATAGCTCCGTTTTTGAACACCATCTTAGTACATGATTCGCGTGTGAGTGGATTGAAAACATTACTTCCATCCTCGAGCCTTCTAATCACAAGCCACTTTTTGATGTAATTTAAGCTTGTTTGGTGTGGTCCGAACTTAGATTCCACCATCCGCTGTTCAATACAATTTTAAGATACTCTCCCTCGTATACTGTTTCACGGAGTGAAATACAAGGAAAGCCATGTAGTCAAAGAATATGCTGCTCGCGTTGAGCGTTCTCTGTATCTGGGTGTATCTGACAAAAATTCGATCGAACGTATGAGAGCATCCGGTTTCCTCAGAGTCTGCTCTGGCAAATAGAGCTGTCACGTTTGCAGTAGCATACTCATGTGCCGAAGGTTTTGTAATAAAGCTAAAAAAGGACAATACCTAATTAGTTTGATCTCTGGGGATTGTGATTAGTGAACCAAGGCGTTCTTAATCCTGAAACGTACTTTTTTGGTTACGGACGGAGGGGCCAAGTGACGTAAACATAATCCCTTCGATGCTTCACCAAAGAAGGGGCAATAACACCAAGTACATTTCTGTAAGGTATTCCATCCAATCAATCTGGTCGTATTTGTTTATCAGGTTGGTGCCTGGCTAGTCTACTTCTCAAACAGCATAATTTACGCTCGCGAGTTCTCTCGGATAAACCCTGAGTGATGCGACCCAATTAGTTTACTGAACATTGGTAAAGATGGAAGTAAACCACCGCTAATGAATCTCTGGTCAGAAATCAATTCTTTGGGTTGGCACTGAGCAACAGACAATTGCTCAACTGTACAGCTGATTGCGTTGCTGTAAACGTCACTTTCAATAACGCCCAGAAAAGAATAAAAGTGAACAGGAAGGGGACTTTGTGCTAGCTCAGTGCAACTATTCCAAGGTTTTACACCTCATTCAGGCGATCTGGATAGAAACTAATTACAAGGTTGATTATCAGACGTATCCTACAGCGCCTCCAGCTGGGCGTAGAGTTGATCACGCGGACCTTCGAAACTACCTCAAGCAAGGTAAGGAAGTAATAGCATTAAGTAAACATTTGCTGAATAGCATTGTCCGCCTTGCTTGGACCCTGTTTTGGCAAAAGGCTATGATAATCCTGTCGATAGGAACATAAGGATGATTTGATCATAGTAACAAGGTCTAGCGAATAAGGTGATGAACCATCGGAATCCAATCTCTTTTATCCTGTAGTACATAAGTACATGATGGCAATAATGGCAATTCGGAGGGAACAAACTAGAGATCTCTCGGTCTCCTACGCACCTGCGACAGTTACAGTATTAGGTGATTCAGTCCAGATCTGGAGCTTTTATCAAGGATATCGACCAACAACTTTGCTCCCAAATACAACGGTACCTTATGGTGTAAACGATGTGTTGAGCTTCTGAAGTCTGATTTTATTGATCAGTACATACTGATTTACATACCAGTCGATTGCAACTTTCGTCTAAAGTTTTATCACGGATCTTGCACTCGGGCAAAAAATCTTTCATCTTCATCCTGGGCAATTTCTTTGAAGAACAAGGGTGGCATTTATAGCAGGTCGACTGATCGGAAGATG
>NW_008752326.1:78293-80579 GCF_000715545.1 Opisthorchis viverrini
GGGCTCCTCGGCAAAGTATTGTGCCATCATATGTTTGGGCTGTTATCGTAGATGGTTCCGCACAAGGGGCAACCAAAGCTTTAACTAAGACCAGTCACACTGTCCTACTTTTGTGATTTTTGCTCCACGACGTTTCATCCTGTCTGCTGACTCAATAAGTCATCCGTCGTTCTAGCTTCAGGAAACCATAATTATATTTTTCAATTAAGTAGTGGAGTTAAATGCGAATGAATTTTACCCCATTTCTCTGTAAATGAAATTCTTTGTCAATGTTGAGTTTGCTTGACCACGGTCTAAAATTATGTGTGGTGAACGTATAATTATGTACAAGATGAATTGATACCCAGTTTAAGAAAACCACTGGTTGCCGTATGCATTCTGTTCCACCAGTTCCTGTAACAAGTTCTTTTCGGACGCGCTAATTCAACAAGTTATATTCCATTCAATCTTTAGTTTTAAATTTCACAAAATATGCCCACTCCAATTACTCATATCTGTCTGCATTTCGACAGACAACAATGCATATTACCTGTGATCATTTCATCAGGATATTTATAACAGCTGACCATTTCTAGACAGTAATTTGTGCACGTCGATTAGTCTAGTGTCTCTTTCAATGGTAAATGCGTTTGCGCATATTTTAAGCATATATACTAAGATATGTTGTTACATTTATTTCGAATGACTATCCTTGCTTTTCTTATCAGTACTCGTCCGAACTGCCATCACTTAAGCTGATAAACATATCCGGATCGTTTACAAATGACAACTGGGTGCACAAATTCATCATACGAAGGCAAGACACAAAACAAACTTCGTGTAAATAGTGTTTGGGACCGGAATTACTGACAAAAAGCAAGTGCAACAATTGTAATTCGATTGAGATCAAGGAGTGATCAAACCACTTTTAGGCTATTTGATCGTGACAGTAATCTTCCCTGGCTTTGAGTCACGGAGGTGTACGGTATTATGTTTGTAGATCACGGTTAGTCCACAAGAATTTTGCAACAAAAGATTATTCCAAACAAACCATATTCGGGCAAGATTACTTCACGAGAAAGGTATGAGGATGAATATATTCTACAGCTCGGGAGCCAGGAATTGTTCACCAGTTTCGTTTGACCTTCTATGAACTATGAACATTGGGATTTTTAACAGATCACTGAAGGGCATTTCAGGTGGTACGCTATTTATTAGATTGTGCTATCAAATAGCTCCCTCGAATTCTCTGTTCTGTTCATCCAAGCTAACAGAGGCGTCTTCATGTTCAATGTTGTTCGGAAAATATTCATGTTCATATCAGTGTCCAAGACACCATGGCAACATAATATCTGAACAGAAACATCTCTCTTTTCGACGACCTAGAGATTTTCTTTATCAGCAAAAGAAAAGGACAAAAGGGTCTGCCGAATAAAAGTTCACGCGTGATCCGTTTTCCAAAGACGTTTCCCTTACTTTCATCAGTCTGTGAATTAAAAGTAATGTAACAAAGAGAACACATTGTCTCAACCAGACATGGGTTTCGTAAATTTATTTTTCCGGTAGTCTGGTGACCTAAGCCTACTCAATCTCGTGTGCAACGTCTCGGTTTGTAACAGTTGGTTCTTTGAATTAGTCTCGCTGGAGTTAACAAAAGACACATTCGGCGATGCATTACCGGTTCTCTACTTTTCCCAGACACAAGTACGTTTAACTACGTGGTTCTTTGATTAGTCTCGCTGGAGTTAACAAAAGACACATTCGGCGATGCATTACCGGTTCTCTACTTTTCCCAGACACAAGTACGTTTTAATACGTAAAAGAATGGAACAAGGTACAGCTTTTCGTGAATTTTTTGAGTACCATGGTAACCATTTGCCTTTTCCAACAGTTTGTGCACAGAGAAGGTGGCAGAGGTTAAGTAGCTATTACACTAGGGTGGGTTAATACTGCACATTGATGTTCTAGGAGACTTTGCAGGGTCAGTCTAACGTCATGTATGCAACACACGACCCCAGGTTGGCCATACCATTTAAACTGTTGGCCTTTGTCCTGACAACATCCACAGCAAATACTCCTGGATTTATTCGGCTCCGCCAGACTAACTTTGACTTGCAAGTATGAGCTCCCCTGCAGCTGCAAGAGAAGTCGCATTTAACGTTTTTGAAAAATACTCTGTTTGTTGATATTAGCCTGATCTAGGTTGTCGCGTAACACGCTGGAGTGCTAAAATTAGGTTCCCCTTGACATCGGTGTTCAGACAGACTTTGAATCGTAGCAGCATGTAGACATTCTACTTCTAAGCCG
>NW_008752326.1:80999-97560 GCF_000715545.1 Opisthorchis viverrini
GCGACTAAACGGAAGATGTCAGAATAATAAAGTGCTCATGGGTCTCCTCGTGCAAAGTATTGTGCCATCATATGTTTGGGCTGTTATCGTAGATGGTTCCGCACAAGGGGCAACCAAAGCTTTAACTAAGACCAGTCACACTGTCCTACTTTTGTGATTTTTGCTCCACGACGTTTCATCCTGTCTGCTGACTCAATAAGTCATCCGTCGTTCTAGCTTCAGGAAACCATAATTATATTTTTCAATTAAGTAGTGGAGTTAAATGCGAATGAATTTTACCCCATTTCTCTGTAAATGAAATTCTTTGTCAATGTTGAGTTTGCTTGACCACGGTCTAAAATTATGTGTGGTGAACGTATAATTATGTACAAGATGAATTGATACCCAGCTTAAGAAAACCACTGGTTGCCGTATGCATTCTGTTCCACCAGTTCCTGTAACAAGTTCTTTTCGGACGCGCTAATTCAACAAGTTATATTCCATTCAATCTTTAGTTTTAAATTTCACAAAATATGCCCACTCCAATTACTCATATCTGTCTGCATTTCGACAGACAACAATGCATATTACCTGTGATCATTTCATCAGGATATTTATAACAGCTGACCATTTCTAGACAGTAATTTGTGCACGTCGATTAGTCTAGTGTCTCTTTCAATGGTAAATGCGTTTGCGCATATTTTAAGCATATATACTAAGATATGTTGTTACATTTATTTCGAATGACTATCCTTGCTTTTCTTATCAGTACTCGTCCGAACTGCCATCACTTAAGCTGATAAACATATCCGGATCGTTGACAAATGACAACTGGGTGCACAACTTCATCATACGAAGGTAAGACACAAAACAAACTTCGTGTAAATAGTGTTTGGGACCGGAATTACTGACAAAAAGCAAGTGCAACAATTGTAATTCGATTGAGATCAAGGAGTGATCAAACCACTTTTAGGCTATTTGATCGTGACAGTAATCTTCCCTGGCTTTGAGTCACGGAGGTGTACGGTATTATGTTTGTAGATCACGGTTAGTCCACAAGAATTTTGCAACAAAAGATTATTCCAAACAAACCATATTCGGGCAAGATTACTTCACGAGAAAAGTATGAGGATGAATATATTCTACAGCTCGGGAGCCAGGAATTGTTCACCAGTTTCGTTTGACCTTCTATGAACTATGAACATTGGGATTTTTAACAGATCACTGAAGGGCATTTCAGGTGGTACGCTATTTATTAGATTGTGCTATCAAATAGCTCCCTCGAATTCTCTGTTCTGTTCATCCAAGCTAACAGAGGCGTCTTCATGTTCAATGTTGTTCGGAAAATATTCATGTTCATATCAGTGTCCAAGACACCATGGCAACATAATATCTGAACAGAAACATCTCTCTTTTCGACGACCTAGAGATTTTCTTTATCAGCAAAAGAAAAGGACAAAAGGGTCTGCCGAATGAAAGTTCACGCGTGATCCGTTTTCCAAAGACGTTGAATTTCGTCTGATTTAAAATACAATCTGAAACCATAGAAAAATTTCCATTGTGATTGCAGCTCCTGTTAAGTTTCTAGTGTTTTACTTCCACACAAATGGTGTAGCAAGCTATTAGAACTTTCAGCACTCCCAAGTTCTTCCGCTAAAGATACTACTCTATGCTCACAAAGGCTCCTATATATAGAAAATGATTTTTTGGTTTTGATATATTAGACGTAGAAAATTTCGAGTAGTTTATTGGACTTGTTTGGTCTCGAGATGAATGTTTTTTGAACTCGATTTATGTTAGAAGTATGTGCTGTCCATAAAAAAGGAAACTGTAGGAGGTATGAATAAAAAATCACTTCAGTGGTGGTGGTAACTATGCACATAGCAGGAACACTACAACAACATGAAAGTCACGAGAGTTGTTGTTACGCATAATCCAAGGAATCTACGGTGTAGAGTTACGAACGTCTTTTGGTCCAAGCATCGTAATTACATGATACTCGAATGATACTGGAGGAGCGACTAAGACCAAAATCCTGGTCATCGCAGCGGTTGACTTTCACTGCGGTTGAGTAGTATACAACCCTTAGTTATGAAATATAAATGTTTGGAAAGCGTCTGTCCTAGACAGAACCGGGCAGGAAACCGCGTGCTCACATGTGCCACGCAATAAAACCTACACCTTAAATCAGGGAGATGATCATTTAACTGATTGCATTAAATTTACAACAGCAACGAATGTGAATCCGACAACCACTCGTTGACCGATAGGCTGTGCAAATCCTTTAAACTTTCGGCTTTCACGCTTGCATGAGGGAATAATAGCTCGTGCAAATCCCACTAGTCCACGTGAACGTACAGAGCACTTCAGTGGGCTCATCTGAATTTACATCTAGCTTCCAGGTTTGTTGAATGGGAAGGTGCCTAACGTCTCTGTGTTCTGAACCTTCCTTCCAGTCAGTTCGTCATGCGTTTGCAGTGCATATCGGAACAAAGTCACCCAAATTGTCAATCGTCCGAATTTAAGTCATTTTTCTGTTGAGATGCTGTAGGAAGCCTAGTAGGATAACTGATAGCCCGAAACAACTTTGCATAATTGTGTTAGTGGAGCTACTTAGTTCAACGGACCATGGGGAAACAAAGCCAGTGAGATCAGCTGGAGACACCATGAGCGACAGTTGAAACCCCCATAAAATGAGGCTAGGTATGTTTCGTTCTGTCAGCATGATGGGTAATCCAGTAAAAATGAATGCCTTCGAGGACAGAAACTCCTACAAATACCAACAAATATAAAAACCTGATACAGTATAAACTAAAGCGGGGAAACTTCTCTAAGTTTTATAAAAAAATGAGGAGTTGAATTGGACCACTGCAACTTTGTAATCCATCAAATCATACCAAGGCAAGAAACCACAGTATTTAAATGCGACCGAATGGAATCTTGATAAGATACTCGAAAAGTAGACAGTATCACGCAATTAGGCATTTCCAACACAAGGACAAAGTTAGTTTATCCTACTGCTATTTGTAAGCGGGATTCAAACAGGGAGGTTTCAAGAGGCTGACGTTTCCCTTACTTTCATCATTCTATGAATTAAAAGTAATGTAACAAAGAGAACACATTGTCTCAGCCAGACATGGGTTTCGTAAATTTATTTTTCCGGTAATCTGGTAGCCTAAGCCTACTCAATCTCGTGTGCAACGTCTCGGTTTGTAACAGTTGGTTCTTTGAATAAGTCTCGCTGGAGTTAACAAAAGACACATTCGGCGATGCATTACCGGTTCTCTACTTTTCCCAGACACAAGTACGTTTAACTACGTAAAAGAATGGAACAAGGTACAGCTTTTCGTGAATTTTTTGAGTACCATGGTAACCATTTGCCTTTTCCAACAGTTTGTGCACAGAGAAGGTGGCAGAGGTTAAGTAGCTATTACACTAGGGTGGGTTAATACTGCACATTGATGTTCTAGGAGACTTTGCAGGGTCAGTCTAACGTCATGTATGCAACACACGACCCCAGGTTGGCCATACCATTTAAACTGTTGGCCTTTGTCCTGACAACATCCACAGCAAATACTCCTGGATTTATTCGGCTCCGCCAGACTAACTTTGACTTGCAAGTATGAGCTCCCTTGCAGCTACAAGAGAAGTCGCATTTAACGTTTTTGAAAAATACTCTGTTTGTTGATATTAGCCTGACCTAGGTTGTCGCGTAACACGCTGGAGTGCTAAAATTAGGTTCCCCTTGACGCTCCACAAATTCGTTCTGAATGTTAACCAATAGTACATATAAATGTACGTACAACTATACATGTTGGTAAAAATATGCCTGTATGCATATACGTGCATATGTATGTATGCATATATGCATACTGGCAAAACATCTCTGCAACATTCTAATCATTGACTTCGACGTGTTTGATGTCACACCACCACTACTGAAGTAACTTCGGAGGGGGCACAGCATTTCCGCATTATTAGTTTGTTTTGCGCTTGACGACTGGAATTCAGTAAAGCCAACAGCATTGTTTTACGTTGAGATCAGGTTTTCCTGATGAATACTGATTTCATATCACTGACTCGAATTCTGCTTAAGCTAGTTTTTTCCACTGGGAAATGCCAAGTCTCCACAGCGATCTTGCATCCACGCAAAAATTAATACTAGTATGAATTTTATGTTACAAAGGCAATGCCAAGCCTTTGACGCTTCTGAATCGATATGTAAGTTGGGAAAACGCAGGGGATACTTGTCATTAGGTCGTGGCGTACGCAGTGGGAGTCAGATGCACACCAGAAATCTAGGACAGCTTGTGGACATTCACTTGTCATAGTTAACAGGTGTCCATATGGTCTCGTGTGGCAGGTAAATTTTTGAAGCACAAGGGTTGTATAGAAAAGAGAACCGCGAATTTTTCAAAAGTATATCGAGGTATGTCACTCCCGTCTCTTTTTCCCGATTAGTAACCAGGGCTTCCTTCAATCACAGTTGAATTACCAGCAAGCGGAAAAATCTAATGGTTTGAACAAAAAAGGATTCCCCAAGTGCCATCACAGAAGTTGTTGATTACAAATGATAGTGTCATAGATAACCGCTTTTTCCACTCACTTACTAATCGCCCGTTTGCAGTTATCAAACTGATAAAAATACAATTAGTAGTTCCGCTAATTCAGTGTAATCTACTTTCATCAGTGCGCAGTTTTGCCAAATGACGGTAATTGTAAACAACTTTTAGAAATTGGCAACCAGTTTGAATAATTCTGTTGCCAAAACTCCAGTGCGGATTAAACCAAATCCAACTTTTCAGGGCACCATATCTCCAAATCTAAATTACTCTGGAGAGACCCACAAAGGGGTGAATTTTCAAAGAGCCTGCACAAATTTTTCAGTTATCATATAATACTGCCATCTTGGTACCAGTCTTGTGTATGTTACGTGTTTCATAAAACTGCCTTACAAACTAAGGTATACAACTGTACATTAAGACCCATTAAACGATGCACCTTTGGCGAAATCGGTGAGGTCATGTAACAAATGGACTTTCTAGATGTACTAAACTGAAAACTTTGAGTACTTCTCGACGACCCACGACCGGTTTCGCCCCTCTTGGGGTTCATCAGGTGGGCACAGCATCCTTATGATTGGTGTACTACTTCTATACATGTATCGCAATTTCCCGGACATCATATCAACTAGAAACTTAGGCAGCCTGGTGTGGCACATTCAACTGTTTGAAGACACCGTAATGGAGAGATTCAGCTGGATCTCAACTGAGTCACACATCAAAACTAATTTTTATGCAACTGAGTGTATTTCGCTGAGACAAATATCCTATAGACTTTCTATTTATGGAAGTAAGAGGTTTGAGACTGTTCTAAAAAGTTACATTTGTTGCACCTTTTCAGCTACACAACTGCAAATGATCGTGAACTTTACAAGTATTGCTCTTCTCTGTTGGACGAGTGCATGGACAACACATGGCAAAGCAAGAGCCGCTGAAACCCGATTGAAACAGAAAACGAGCAGCTAATTTTGCAAATCAGTTTGGTTTTCACCAGAGACTGAACTGAATCTCTCGTTTTTTTATAATATTCTGCAACAGAAAGTGCTGCACACAGGCCGCCTCATGTATCAGTTGTCACGTATTCGAGATATCGCAGTATATTTCCATAGAGAAAACTGCTCACAAGGTTGCTGAAAACTCGACATTTAGTTGCTCTTTTCATTGCCAGAACAATTCCTATCAAAGAATATATTTCACTCTTTGAAATTTGTCCGTCAACGGCAAAAATGTTCCTGGAGGGTAAGACATTACTGGACAACTGGAGTATTTTAAAATTTACTCTAGTTTGAAAACTAATATTTCTGTGGGCGATGGATTTGACTACATTTACATTAAGAAAACTACTCACAAGTCTACTGAGAGCTCATCAGGTAGGCGCAATCTCCGGGTTTTCGCCCACCTTATGTTTTACATGAACCCACCTTGGACAAATTACGACGAACACACTCATTTGCGAATCAATTTGATCTTCACGGGAGGCAGACTCATATAGTATGAAGTGTTGAGATGTCGCCAGGAATACCGAACAACTCAGATGGAGCAAAAATGCAACAGCGTTTAAACGAAAGGGAAGGAGAACGGATAAATCAGGTAGTGCACAAATGATTGCGTGAACGTGTCGTAGATGTTCACAGCAACCCTAGTCTTTATCTATTTCGTAATGGTTCTATTTATCACAAACAAGGGCATATTCCGTATTTATTGAGTCGGGAAAGTTCAGTTGCATTCAGGACGAATTTCGTCACGAATACGTTATTGACCTATTGTAGCGGAATTTTTTTAACAGGTTAGGGTGCGCGAGGTAATCAATCAGGGTTTGACGTCTATAGTGGGAATATATCAATGAATTCACTAAAAAAGAGTTTGGAATCATTTATTTTGAATGTGATTAAAATGGTACTTTGACAGGTATATCAGCATTCGAATGCAGATCACACATAAATGTCTGTCTCAGCCCCAATTTGTGCCAGCTGAATTGCTGTTCATGAAACCGTTAGACGTATGTGACATATTATTCACAAGGGGTTTAAATTGCTCGAATGGAATGCTCATCCTTTATCGCAACAGGACACCCTTGTTTGTGTAGTGACTGCTAGACACGGAAAACATGAATAAATTAATGAACAAAACAACGGTCTCGTTGGAATTCATACATCTCTGGTCATTGCGCGCGACGAATTTATGGGAATAACGTTTTGCTTTAAGTAGCAAGCAATATCCGAATGACCAAAATCTGTTGAACTGTACTAAAATGCACGCAAAGCTAGCGAGAAGCTGTGATTTTTTATTTGTTGGCATACGCTAGTGGTTTTACGGGACGGCGCCCGAGGACTCCTTATAAGAGGATGACCGTACAACTACAACTCTTTCCATTTAACCTGAATCAGTTGGAATTCTGACCAGTGTAACACTTCACTCGGCTAGTTCAGCATTAAATATGAAAATTTCCTGATAACGGTCCGACTAAAAACCTGTACAGAATGTCTCGTAGCAAATCCTAGCTGATTTTCTGACTTACTACAGCCAGCTCGCTCAGTAGTTTTGGGCTGATTTGATATCAGTCATGCAGGATTTTACACATCGTGTTTTTCTAATAATTTTACGATAGTACACTACGGTTCATCCATCATATATATATCATTTTATCATATGTGAAAATCGTTCGACCGCTCTGCTTTTCTCCAGCAATCGCCTACTTATTTACGCTTGATTTATTAGAAACCACCCTTTTAGTGCAGCTGAAAGACTAATCCGAGTGATCTGACTCTACCACATACTTGCAGTCTACTTTTGCTCTGACATGGCTCAAGCTAGTGGTGGTGGTTTCATGTTCGGAAATTATAAGACGGTATTAATGTATATATTTGGAACAGGTAAAGTCTGGTGCCCTGATTTATTTGTTGATCCAGTCTCTGTTCCATCACCGAATGCCGTGGGCTTGGCGAAGACATAGAGCAGCAAAATCTCCCATGAGTTTTCGTCTATTCACCAAGCCGAAAATCAGCTTTGGTTAGTGCGATTCTGTTTAAACGTGGTTCAAAACCACTGCATATTCATCCTGATTCATCAAATTTAGTATCTCAGTTCGGATCTAGGAAAATTCAGGCTCGTGCGTTAGGCTTTCCTCATTAGTCTGCACTTCAGAGCTAATAACTGGGCCCTCACATCTAGGTGAGAGCTAATCACACTGGCTCACCGCCCGTGGCCACAATGTTAAGTAATCAAAACTGTTCGAATTTCGTGAAATGCGTCTTGAAAATGTTTCTAAATAAGGATGAAACAACCGCAAAATGCTCTTCTTCTTTCCAGCATAGACTAGCCCCTCCGAAAGAACAACATCTCTCAGATGGACTGAGTAAAACTTAACGAATTGCTGGCTGACCACAAGCAGAATAACGTGTCCATAGTTTGCTCTTCGCCTGAACTGAGTAATGATTGATGTTTTATCGGTCATATTTGCCTATAGCCGGCTGAATTAAGGCAAAATCCTCTCGCCCGACCACTTTCCAGTTGTATAAAAGAATAAAAACAAGATTAATTTTTTGTTCCCGGAGGAATATACCACTTAAATGAATGTTGTAAACACCCCGACACTACTTTACCAATACTGCGCTTCTTAAATCTCATAACTACTCACGTAACCGGGTTTCGAATCGGTGACAACAGAGTAGACCCATTGGACCGTGATGAACAATATCCTACAAGTCTGAATACAAATACACATGAACTGTTTATTGAAGAGAATACAGGATAGGTAGTATTAGACGGTAAACGAAGAATTCAAAAGTCTTGCACATTAACCATGAGAATTCAAGTTCACTAAGTTATTTGCTATTATATCACATATTATATCGAAATATCTTAAGCTAAGGTTCTCTTCAGGACTTCTTTATAAACGTACTTGCAGTCCAGATTTTCTACCGCTGCAAGCTTGCAAAAATATCCAAAGCAACCCGTTGTGAACTTTGAGCTGCTGTCACGATTAAAAGTTGATTTTCAGTCTATTAATTCAACAATATTGATTGTCATTTAATGTCGTTCAATTTGGGTCTAGAACATTATCCCGCCAAGGATATTTGATTGGTTTTGCGTTAAAAAATACACCGAAATATCTGGAGCTTTGGTTCTCTATTGGTTGCATATCAGCCGTCATTTTGCTCTTTCTGCCAAACTTGGCAGTTTGCATGTAAACGCCATGTCACTGCGAAGTGATAATGTACCAACAGCTGGTGGCGAAATGTCCGCAGACAATCTTATGAGCCCGTTGAAAAGCCACCCACGCTGCAGCCAACTGATTTTGCTGTCTGCACCCGAATCATGTCAAAAAGAAATCAAGAATAATTACGGATGCTGTGTTGCACAGTTGAATTGACATTACTGATCTCAAGTTATTCAGTCAAAGAATGAATTTAAGTAGTGAAGGTGTTCTGAAACATCTAACGCATAGTATGACGAATGATGCGCTTTACATAAGTTGTGATATTTTCCGACAAAATTTCGGTGACTAGGGTTAAATGCCCCATTTTTTCGAACGTTTATGACCTTACTTTTTGTAACGTTCACTTGAAATGTCGCCAAAAATGACCTACTTTGTACGTTCAAAACATTGTTTCATTTATGCAACCAAAGAGCCCCAGGAAACGTACGAACATTGTGTTACTGCTAGACAACCTCATAGTTATTTTTGAACAGCGTGATTTTGTAGTAAGTTAAATAGGCTGCTTTTGTGAGGTGACTTGCTCTATGCAGCGTAGCTGAACTCAGTGCAGAGGTTTTCATGCCAACAGAACGTTCGCTATCCAGCTCGGCGGAGATGACGCCAGTTTATGGTTTGACCCGTTTAACATTGTGCATTCTCTGCAACCTCTGAGATAAGTGATCATTTACAGTCGTTTTTACGCTGGTTCCTAGGGCTGAGAATTGTCTGTAGGCTTTTAACTCGACTATTTATTCCGAAAAACGGTGGTATGCTCATTATTGCTTTGCAAATTAAACCAATGGTTGATGCACAGAAGCAGCTCATGTGGTAGTTTACTCCATATTTCTCCGGTTTCCGGCGGTTTAAGCAGAACAAGTCTTCCAGTTTAGAAACATTAAGATCCTGCTTACACAACAGCATTCAAACTGACTCTCTGAAACCAACTATGAATTGCAGTTGAACCCTAGCAGCCAGCACAAAAAATTATTTTTGGTCGACAAAACAGGCCGGAGGGCGCGGCGAATTGGCATTTGCACCTGCTCCTCACTTCCTTCCATCTCACCGTTTATCTAGTGGTGAAGGTTACAGTCTGAGATGTATAGTATTAATTAAGATAGACAGTTTAGTTGTATGAATCATTTTTGCGCTAACGGAGAAGCCCAAATGTAATTATCAGGATGAACGTCTCCAGGGTGGGGGCATTTTCCTATACGAACAAATCAAGTCGACTCCGAATCTAGTCAGGTGTTGTCGGGTAAAGATGACCGGTTGAGGCAATGACCATGAGCTAACAAGTTCATTCAGTAGCGTTTCCACGAAATGAATGCTTTTGGCTGTCCTGTGCATTTCTCAAAATTGCACATTTGTTGCACATACGTAGGTTGCTATGATAAACATTGGGCGACCCGTGTACTACAACTTTTAACCATTGAAGTTGTACCCAAGTAACTGCTCCCGGTTTCTGTTTTGACAGACAAAAAAACATATCTCATTAAAAATGTTTCTTCTAACAGAGGAAGCATGTTTAACACCGGTAGTGAAAACATATTGAATATTCAACTTAGAAACATGGGAGTGCGTCCTTGTTGTATTATTCTTCATCGCGTGATGCTTGGATTCATCACTCTCATATCCTTCCAAATGATGGCAACAAAACTACATCACCATGAAATTAACATGCAGTAATTCCCCAGTAGTCCATCTGGAATGTTTTTTTTTCACAACAGATTTTGCAACCGCGAAACAGAATGATGTTTATCTCTGTGTGCCGCTGAACAAATTGAGAAGAATTGCGAAAGCCAGTGAGCATGTTTTGGTTCCAAGATATTGAGATAAATCTGTTTACCTATGTGTTTGTCTACAATACCACCATTCCAAACAATCAGGTCTGGCGTTACTCCTTAATAAGAAGGTGTCTTGACAAGATTACTGATCGCGCAGCAAGAAAATGTGTAACGATTTTTTGGGGGATGGTCAGATATGCTTGCAAAAGTTTATTGTACTGTTGTAGCCACTCATTCGTTCATGTCAAACGTAAATAAACCGCTACTGGGGACGCATGAAAAGCTGTAGGGGTCTGAGTGATTTGGAAAAAAATTGTATATATATAACCAGAACGAGAACTTCAAATTTTCTTTGCGGGCATGGACCCTGGGATTGGAAACATCATGTGTAGAATCGGACAGTGGAATGTACACGCGCCGATTTAATTTCGGTTCACAAATCGCAACGCCCATATTCTTACCCTGCGCAAGTCGTGGCACTGATGCTCTCCCACTAAAATCGTATGGTACAATTTGCATTGATACTGAATTTTTTACAGTATTAATGCCGATGAAATATAACATCGCTTGCCTATACGCTTGTTCCTAAGTGAACTGCACATGAGTGGATAGATTTATGCTGTATTTATCAAGCATTTCAGATAGCTGGGTTACTATGTAGCGTTAACTTTAAAGGACTTATCAAAATTTAGAACCTGCAGAAGGCTATACGTCAAACGTTTTAGAGAAAGTGTAGGACGCAATATGAACCAATCAAGTAGTTATTATTCAAGAACGGATTAGCAAATTAACAAAAAGGAGGACAATTTTTATCTTGATCGTCGCTAGTTAGAATGAAAATGGATTGTATTTAAAGCCCCGTCATTTGTAGATTACTTCGCTACTCAGTGAAGTTGTTTTTAAAACCCATCAATTTAGGGGAATCTTCTTGCCGCTAGCTTTCTCTTATCATTTATTTTGACAATGCAGTCAAAATTCTTTCTATGGTAGTAGTCAGCTATCGTAGTGTTATGAAGCAAAATTAGTTCCGTGGCTTTGTCAGGACCTATTTTATTTGGTGTTAGTGCCGCAAGTTTCAGTCCTACATTTTTGAATCTACGGCTAGTTTCGCCAATCTATCGATACGGGTCCCCAATTCCCAGTTTCATTGTTTGTTTTACCTGTGCGCCAATTCCATCTCACAACTGCCCAGTACTATCAGGCTGTAACTGACTCGAAGGGAAATTGTCATCATTCCGCCTTAGCAAACACAAATAAGTTTTGGATGCTCGTTTTGTTGATGAGTTCCTATGTGCTTTGAAAATGTACAGCAAAGTAACGACGAAAAGTAGTATTTTATCGGAAACGTAATCTTTGGAAAAAATTAGTCGGGGCATACTCACGGACTATAATTTAAGATGGCTATTATTAACCTTCCCGAACGAACATTCAAGGTTAATTCCTATTGTGAGAAGAGTGACCAAACTCACTAAGGAGCATCACTCTGGGTTTCACTGCAAACCTAACGAGCTACCCTACAGATTCAAGCGCTTATCCAAAGTGATCTCTCTACGCTTTCTGGTACTAATAAGTGGTTACAAACTAGTAGACCTACCACATCTGAGAGGCCGTATTATCGATGACATGCCGATTGCATTTGGTGTCAAAAAACCCGATGTCACACTCTGTCATGGTGTCTGCATGGAAGACTACCAGTCTTTCAATGAAGGCCAGGATTCTGAAGCTGATTAGAAAAAGAATTGAGTTGGTTAATTGTAGTAACGTTTAAAAACAAAATGCCTGAAGTTTGTTCATGAATATTGAAAATTTTACAAATTTAAGAGCCACCCTTAATTTTTACAACTCAAATAACAGCAGTTTAGTTGTTTTAGATTAGAGTAACTTGTGAAGCCTGCTCATATTACTGATAAAATTACTCAGACTTTGTATTGACAGAGGTTCTATAGCCAGACAGGCTATCAAGACCAGAGGCTGAATATGAGGCCCCCGGGATCACAATTGGGGTCAATAGCCTCGTCGTCGAACTGGATACCGGAAGGTTGGTGCAACTCCAACGACAGGATCCGGTGTTACAAAAGGTTGCAGCCGCCTTGTTGCAAGGAGAGAGGATTGAGGACGGAGAGGGAAGAAAGGAATTGGATACGTTCCAGAGTCACTTTGATCGGCTGAGTCTGAGTGAAGCATGCATAATTTCTTGGAACACCATCGATTCGGATGTTGTGTTGCCCCTGATACCTCGCGTCTTGAGACGGAAGCTTATTGTCGAATGCCATGAGATTGCACATACAGGGTGCACCAAGACGTACGGCATACTTCGGCACGGGGCCTACTGGCCCGGGATGCGAAGTGAGGTGATGGATTATGTGATGTCCTGCAAGCGGTGCCAACTGATGACAGGGAACACAACAGGGACAACCCATCCCATGGAACCCATTTATGTCTCAAAAATCGGATTGTGGTCCGTTGACGTCATGGGTTCATTTCTGATGACAACCAGTGGGAATCAATACATCGTGTTAGTGACAGAACACCTGTCGCGGTGGTTTGAGGAGGCAGCCGAGCCTACTCAACGGGCGACGACGATCAGCTGGGTGGCAATGCATCACATCATAGCCAACCGTGGGGTGTTAAAAGTGATCCTAACCGATAAGGGGCCTTGCTTCGAGAGCGAAGAGCTTAGGAGTTGCCTGCAGAAGCTGGGTATCAAACTGCAAAGGACGGCATCATACCACCCGCAAACAAAGGCCTAACCGAAATATCAAGGAGTGGCTGGCGGCCAAAGGAGTTGACTGAAAAGTAAACTTGGTATTGCTAGCTCATCGTGTTTCCATACAGACAACCACGGGTAAGTCCCCGTTTATGCGGATGTAAGATCGACATCCGCAATTTCCTTGTGATCAGGAAATTGGATTGTGGCTGGCAACACGCTTGTCTCCAGAGGAGCTAGAGGAAGGACGAAAGAGAGCCCGAGAAAACTTGACTGCCGTTCAGTGAAATACTAGGCAGAAAACGGCAAGTGGAAATGCTCGACCATTGCCCATAGGCACTACCATAGAAAGAATTTTGACTGCAATGTCAAAATAAATGATGAGAGAAAGCTAGCGGCAAGAAGATTCCCCTAAATTGATGGGTTTTAAAAACAACTTCACTGAGTAGCGAAGTAATCTACAAATGACGGGGCTTTAAATACAATCCATTTTCATTCTAACTAGCGACGATCAAGACAAAAATTGTCCTCCTTTTTGTTAATTTGCTAATCCGTTCTTGAATAATAACTACCTGATTGGTTCATCAGAATACTGGAAGGAGTTAACTGGGGTCGCGGAATCAGTTAGTCAGTGGCAAGAGGCGTTTGTCGTTACCGACCGCCGCCGACGTCTATACAATTCAAGATGGTCAAGGATCGGAAAAAGTAAACGGGACGCAACTTCGTTAGTGGCATAATGCACCCAAAGAGCGGCCGATCAGATCCGCTGCCAAAGCTGACCTAACGGAGGTAAATCAAAATAGTTAGTATGCGAACGACCTTTAAAGGAAGAAGTGTTGCGGTGATACTACTGATGGGATTGGCATGTGAGTAGCGTTTTCTCGTATATCCGCTTTGCGTCGCTTGAAAAGTGGGATCTATTAAGGCATTCTGGACTCGCTCTGTAGCATTTGCTTGAAACTGAGCAACAGTCAACGAATGTCCAGGAAAGTTTAGGAAGACGCGTTCAAGGGGAAGATGGATATTCCGTTTTTGTAAACAAGATGCATATGGAAGTTTTGCTTCCCTGTTCACTGGTCTGTAACTGTTCAGTTGGCATTTTATAAAAAATGACTCCGCAGCGAAGGCCTTATTTTTACTGCTAGTGCTTAAATATTATGAAATCATACTTGAAGCGACGGAATCAATATCACGTATTACAAAATATCAATGGGGTAAATCTTGCACGTTTATGCTGTAGAGATTGTTGCTCGTTCAAACAGCTGAATGCTTAATTTGGTACTCTGCAGTTCGCTTAGTGAGGCACTGATTTGTTCAACCGGGCAAACCCAAATGACACCGACGAGGCATTGCTGACCCTAAATTGCTTTTTATTCAAATTAGAATTAAAGGGCATTATGAAAAATTAGCTGCATTCAGGATACAGGCATCCAGCTTCGATCAGCTTACTAAGAGCAGCTTGATTGAAAGTAACTACAAGCTAATGTAGTTGGGTGAAATTCTAAAGAACACAATTTTAACCTATATTTGCCGATCCCAATTCTAGTGTGCTTTCAGGAGATTCCCGTGAATTGAGACAAGTCTAGGTGCGTAAAAATTGTGGCCAGGTACGGTTTTAAGCATTGTGTACCAAACAAAGCCCAAAATAAGAGCGGAAAGTTGGGCAAATCGAACTGGAGTCACCCTCCGTTAAATCATTATTGAAGTGTGTAGGGTAAATCAAAGATAAATCAAAGGTGCGGCTCAAGAGTAACCGGAAATTATTAGTTTCCAGCTACTCTTGGTATGTCACACAAGACACACTGACGGTGGACATGAAACACGTGTTGTTACAGGTTACTGTCGTCACGAGCTAACTGGAATAAAATTATGGCGTATTTCGGCGCCAGACTAAAGCCACACTAAAGCACATAATTTTAGACGAAACAAAGACAGTACGAGGAATACCAATTTACTGTTCATACTCACTTCATGGTCACTAGATCATCAAGTTTGCTTCAAAAGTACCGTTCTCAATTGATGGAATTGACGGAATAGCTTCAGATTCGAAAGGACCATATAAATGCATATNATATACATATATATAATATGTTCCTAGTATCACATACATATTGACGTTAGTTTTCTGTACCTATGGGTGTGGAGTTGTAGTTACACTAAAAACCATTTTGCCGGTTACAGAGATTGGCGATGTTGCGGAATATGGGTAGCTTGGGAGCGTTGCTTGAATTTTGGTCCGTTACTCGAGGTTCGTAGTTGGATTGCATGAGTTTCATCACTAATCGAGATGACATCGTCAGTGCGGGGTCCCACTCAACTATGAATCATGTCCATACAACTTACAACCTACACACTGTTGATCAAGAGCCATTTCACGGGTATCTCATATCGGATGAATATTCAATATTTAATTTTATTCTATAAAGGTCTGATTATAACTCATCAAATGAGCACTGGCAAAAATCCGGGGAAAATATTCCTGAAACGCATGCAATTATGACGTACTACACTGAGATCAGACTTATTCAAACCAATGACTAGAGAACTCAGTAATTGGTTGGTCGTTTGATATTGTGCACAAATTTCTCTCTCGCTCTGCTGAGATCAGATTCAAACCAATGACTAGAGAACTCAGTAATTGGTTGGTCGTTTGATATTGTGCACAAATTTCTCTCTCGCTCTGCCACACACACTAGTTTGAACATTATATCCAAAAACAAACACAGTGCACAATTTAACAAGATGATGCTCGGAACGTGAGTTTGCATTACAGACGCCAGACCATGTAGAAACAACATTCAATATCTTGTTAGGTAGACCTGAGGTAGGAAGTTGGTACTGCGTGAAAATAACAGGCTTCCCGGCCAAATTGTGAGAACGTAATAAGGCAAAAAAGCTATACAGTAGAAAGATCGGGTATTTCGTTCCTTATCTGACGTGGCCAACCGAGTGGTTCCGCGGGTTATACCCGTAACATGGACACACAAATTGCTCAGTATGTTTCATCCAAAAAAATGCAGCGATATTCTTTTAGAGCATGTTTACTGGGTGTGTTTAGTTTGATAAAATGTGTAACTACAACAAAAACTGGTTTTAACTGCGAATGAACCTACTCGCAAGGTCCCTGTAAAGCCATTTTCTTCTGTTCATCATTCTGGAAGATAGGATTCACTGCTGTGAATTTTGCTCGGTTTGTAGTGTTGTAAACTCAGGTCACCATGGAACGCAAGTGTGAAGAAAGGTGTATTAGATTTCCGGCTTTTCTAATACATCGGATAAAGGGTAGTATTAATTACTAATTTTTTCACCATGTGCGTAAATAAATAAATAA
>NW_008752326.1:98261-102750 GCF_000715545.1 Opisthorchis viverrini
GGGTTTGAATTAAAACGCAAGTTGTATATGAATACATATTTATATATATATATGCATACATATACATATATATATATATATATAGTTTTATATTTTTGTTGCCACAAACCCTTTTCCATAAAGAGCATCCTACCACGACAGGATTTATTTGACCCCCAGAGCAGCAGAGCATTCATAGAACAGACGACAATCGATAAGGCGTTGCTGAACTACTATTGATTATTAAAAGATATCATAATTGAGTGATTCTCAAAGGAAGTGAGCTGTCAGGCAGCTAGCTAGTAGGAAACCGCACAAATGCATGTGTTTTTGCTTGGGTGTCTGTGAATTCTTGAACGTAAACAGCTATAAAACTATAGATAATGGACCGGAACATATGGTTCTGGCACACACAAAACATGGAGGACGCAACTTATTCATTAAAATTTTATTGATCAGTTCGTTTGATAATCAGAACACACAATCCTTGCCCTCAACTTTCTTTGCATATTAATACGTTTCCATAGTCAGCACACACCCATGCCGCCTTTTGAATGAAAGCAAACGCCTCACCTGTGTAGTTGGTTCTGAAAATGAAAACCGCACATTTCAGCCAACACGGAATGAAAACAGATAAACTTACTAGGCGGGATTTTCATAAAAATATCAACCTGTGAGTAGCCATGGTTTAAGTAGATTTAAGTGTGTGGTTGCCTGATAATACAACCTTTGCAATTGCTTTTCTCATCCCTTATATCGAGCAAAAGTGATAAACGGATACCCGTGCACGCTTGCCCGTCTGCACGTCTGAATGTCTGCCTTAAAAGAAACCAGCATTGGAACATTCGAGAGCCCGTACGAAGATATGCTGTCGCTTTATGCATTCTCATGGACGCATTGCCTGCAACAAATAAACCATAAGCAAAGTGTATTGCAGTGTCAAAGCTGTCAGTGTACTAAGTGAAACAAGCTCATCTGCGAACGTAAAAGTCACAATTAGAGTCACTAGAGCGGAATAAGCAAACCAACGAAGCGAACACGGCGTATGTCGGACTTTCCTTTAGGTTATTACTGTGTGCAGTTGGACTGAATCTCAAGGTTCCATTATCACATAGGTCTATTCAAGCAGATAGCGTAAGCTAAACTTTGATTTCGAGTTAACGTAATCAAGTTACTACATGAATTTATCATCGGATTAGTCCCAACTTCGATAAAAAAATACAAAGATTCATAGTGTGGACTGATAATTCCCTAGACCCTGGAAGTGAGTAGAAAGTATATAAATATCTCAGATGTAAGCGGTTATCCTGGGCTTTGAGTTGATTTCCTTAAATAATGAGAACCGCGAAGCTTTCAGGTAATACCCAAACAATATGCGCCTTAAATCCCGTAATTTTATAGTTCCTCGTCATGTCAGATGGTGCTTGATTGGTGATGGAATAAAATCATTTGTGGCTAGCCCTACAAATCTTTGAAATTAAATTCAAGACTTTAGACGCAGACTTCAAAAACATCAAGGTTAAATCAAAAAATAAAAAGTATGTGATGGAGTTTATCCTCCTAGTTGCAAAATGACGGAGTATACCTCGAAAGTGGCATTCTAATCTCACCAAAAGGTTTCCATTGTTAACTCAAGCGATAGGTTATTTCTTCACACCGAAGAACTCTCCTTTCTTCGCCTTAGTCTTGACTACCCGCGTGGCAAAATTCGTCGATACGACTGTGTTGCCGACTGACAACCCGAATGATGGAAGAAAACAGTGCAACATAAACATAGTATCCCAAATAATTAAATAAGAGATCTGTCTGACCGATCGACCTATCTGGTAGACCAGTTTGGCTAGGTATAATAAAACTCCAGTTTGTAGTGACGCAAATGCTGCACCAGTAGATGTCAGCCGCGGACAGGTTGCAATAAAATATATGGGAAAATATCTATTCCGGACAAAGTAAAAAGGTCTATTCCACTATCACCGAGACTAGTGAAACACACGGTTACAAATCAAAATTTATTACCTCGGTGCAGAAAGCAAGCCATAATGTTCCAAAGACGTGACATTTCGGGACTTCTTGGCGGAACCATTGTATTAAGGCCGGATTCAGTGAAGACAGACACAACCCCTTCAAATATCAATAACCTGGATAACCAAAAAAAAACCGAGTAGTTCAGAAACACCAAGCACACTTTTGCTGCATTTGACAACCAACATCCGAATTTCAGCCATCCTTGAAATGTCAAATAAGATTGACTTTGTAAGGGTTTCACGTATTTTTATCCCTTGGACGTAATAAAGATTCTATGAGATCGATTAGCGTGATGAACCTTTAGCTTCATTCGTGGCAAGACACTGCTGTTCAGTAAGAAACGCTTGTTTACCGTATGTACGTCACGTTCATCGGCCTTGTAATTAGTCCATGGTATCGTTTACCGTGTCAATCGATTACTTTATGGACACGTTATTCACTAATTTATTGAGCAGAATTATAAAACCAATGAGAACTGCTTTTCGGCACTAGAAAATGAGTATCCATCTTGCCCTTTCCGCGTTCACCACATCTATTACAGGTCCTTTTGTCATAGTTTCACGTCAGATTGGCAGTTTTTATAAACCAAACACCTGCATGAGTATCCAGCCCTTTCCGCGTTCACCACATCTATTACAGGTCCTTTTGTCATAGTTTCACGTCAGATTGGCAGTTTTTATAAACCAAACAAACGCATCAGAAAATAACACCACATATGATTGTATTACTCGAAGCGTTGACCTCCAAGTTAGGCAAAACTGACTGTGCTTATTGAACGGTTGAAAAGGTGAGAGATGCACTTCTGTCTACCCCAACTTAATGCATGATTTATTCGGTTTGACCTTACATGGCAAAGCGTTTTTCATCAAATACTAACATAAGCAGTGATCGAATCCATTTATGGTAACTGGGAACTTTTCAGCCATTTTTATCCAGAATAATTCATCAGGCCTTTGAGTGACTACAAACCACTCAGTGCTCTCGGGCTGTCAAACGAAGAAGTATTGTTTGCGATTCGAGGCGTTGTATGACATTCCGTCAGCGGACACAAACGCAACGATATTAGTCGGAATGTATGGATCGAGGATAATGAAGTTGAGGGCTGGATCACTGTCACCGCAAGTGCTAGCGGGTCTTTCATGAAATCTACCAGTATTCCCACTTCCTTATGTTATAAGTTAATGCCTCAGAATATGATAGAAATGTCATTTTAATTATCGCTGAGTTCAAACGCCTTTAGCTGGCGATTCTTGTCCTAAAGATGATATAACAAGTGGAGGGATTAGCTACCATCAAGTGCCTGAAATGTTCAATGCGAGAATTTGGATGATTCTTCCATCAAAACCGTAAAACAACTTCATGTAAAAGCAGATCAGCCAACAGTTTTATGCTAAACACTTACATGTCACACTTGTTTGACCTGCTAGACTTTAATCCAAACTATACTATTATCTGCCAGGGGGCTTCAGTATAAGTCGGCGTGTTTTGACAACCCAGATGTAACGCACTAAAAATTCTGGCCCTGCCTCACGCATGATAAGGCCCAAGTATATTAAACAGAATAAATGCTGTAACTGTCACTTCCCGTTTTAGCTCCCGATACCCTAAATAATGCTACTTATTTGCATTTTGAAGAGGTCATGCGAATTCTTCGAAGAGTTGCACAAATGGAATTTTCCCTTATCTGGTTAGGCGACAGTCACCATTTGTTAAATTGTCACCCCGATTTACATTCATTAATATCTGCTTTCAGTATGAATGTACTTATCAAAGAAATCTTGTATCCCGCATATGTTTGCCAGGAAATGTGAGATAAATTACAAAATGCAAGATTTCAGAGGGAGAAAATACGTAAATAGGCATACATAAGAGTTTTACTACGATGGTGGTGAAATTATGAATGACGACAACCAATGGGCTTTTGACTCGGTATTGCATAATATAAAGGTTACGTAATGACCTGATAAGGGAAGAGTACTGATTTCCATTTGGATTGAACAACTCATCGATTTACTGGTGATTTGAGCGGAAGCTTCAGTTTCCTGGTCTGGTCCTTTGAATACATTCAGATTTCGTAAGTTCATCTAAGCCTACAGGTGGTCTGGCTCACCATTTGGATCTTCAAGATTAAGTTACTCCTGAGTCCTGAATTACCGATAACAATACTAATAGAAAGCCTTTGCACCCATTCTATTGTGGCTAAAGTTAGGCCTAGAATAAATTCAAATAGAGATCCTTAGCACGGCTGCTTTTTAGGCAGATGACAAGTTGACCATACCGCGCTAATTATCCCAAAAGATACAGTTACGCGCTGGTTTACTCCAAACCAACCACTGTAGTTGTATGTCTTTTTCTGTCCCCTGGGCACTAGTCTTGACTACCCGCGTAGCAAAATTCGTCGATACGATTGTGTTGCCGACTGACAACCCGAACGATGGAAGAAAACAGTGCAACATAAACGTATCCCAAATAATTAAATAAGATA
>NW_008752326.1:105563-107579 GCF_000715545.1 Opisthorchis viverrini
AATACCGTCGGCTGGCTCCAAATTTAGCCGTTGCATCGTGTGCGATCATTTCAAACGGATGAGGGCAACGGAGAAGAGCATTTGAAATGTGAACTAGAAAAAAACGTACCAGTCGCCGGAAATAACAGGACACTGACTGTAAGTCAGCAAAGGAGCACCACAATCACAGATACGATAAGCCTTGGGATGGACTTCGTATAAGGGGTATTGTCCCGATTTCTTCTGCTTGCAGCTGGTTTTGAGGGTCTTTTGAAGAGGACAAAAAACCGGCATACAAACTCTGGAACGACTAGCAACCACTCTTTGGTAAAATATCTATAATTGAATAAGATTTTGAACTATTTCCAAGTATTATTTTTGTTCTGTAAACCAGCGGATCTTAATGTTCAATCAAAAATGCAGGTTGACTTCTGGAGAAACGTGAAAATCGAAGGTGAAATAACGGTGTCCCTTGGCGTATGCTCACTGTTCACGTCGGTTAATTTGAGTACAGCGACGTTGGCGGTTGCTACAGTCCTGAACAACCAGATGGCCATGAATGGACCACTTGGGAGAGAACGGACATGCGAACTACCAGACCTAGGCTTGACAACCTACTTTGAGTTCGATGGAGAATATTACGAACAACTGAAAATAGTACCAATGGGATCACCAGTCAGTGATTTTATCATGGAAGTTGTAACGCGGCAGATGGAGCGGACAGTGCTACCAAATATTAGACCAAATGTACGAATGCGATATCTGAATGACACACTTGTCAACGTAATGGAAAATGAGCAGCCACGAGCGAATCTAATCTGAAAAATGTGTTTCCTGACTTCCAGTTTACAATCAAAACGGAAGGGAAGAGAGACTAGCGTTGCTTGATGTACTGGTCACAAGGAAAACAGATGGTCAACTGTAAACTAAAGCATACACGAGGAGAATGCTCACAGCCCGGAGTGTGAAATTCGTCAGAAACCATTCGAAGTTTCACAAATGAATAGCGTTTGAACAGCTGCGTTCAAGCGAATCAAAGCGCACTGCGTTACAACAGATTTGAAGACAGGAAAATAGAGCGGAGCCACCAAATCCACCTGTAAAGATTTATTGCGGTAAGATTTTTTTGTTGGGACTGAAAATTTGGCAGATTATCTGAGTAATCAGCAATACCCAAGTTTTTTTATAATTTGATTCGTGGGTTACGCCAAGAACACAACTAAATTCGTTCTATGCTGCCTCCCTGCCTCCCTGTAAGGGAAAGATTGTCTTCACAAACCCACTCTATATTGTGGATATTAAACATACCATTTTACTTATCATGGATCCTGATAAATTAGTCCACTTTTTTTACCTATTAAGCCAAATTTTCTATTGCTGTCCTACGTTAGCCTTATTACTTTACGTTGCCTTCAGTACTGGTTGTTCCTAACTAAATACTCCATCGTGTAGCAAGTTCTGCATTTGGAATTGACATATTTACCCATTATGGTGACTGTAAATTACTGTCATGCTCAGTAAAACTTGCGGGTTTTTTATTCGTACCTGCATAAGATTGAAATACAGGATGAATCTTCAAGGCGGAATCTAATGAACTGTTACATAAAACCGTTCTTTTGCTACCTGAAAAATTCTTATGTTACTTTTTGCAAGGTAAGTTTAATGGAGTTAAATGACTGCAGTTTACCTTACTGAGTTTCACCTTGCTTCGTATTTACCGTAACTAATGTCAGTGCTTCCGGAGCTTGGTCTCGCTTATTTCTCCAAAATTTGTGTTACATTAATCTTTTATGAAATGACATGCACCTGCTGAAAATAAACACTCACATGTGCTTGCGTGAGCTGCGACAATAAAGGTCGATTTCTCGCAAGGATAATTTGATTTTATCTCACTGATCAACTTCTCATTGCGAGACTGTGCTGCGTAGATCACAGCCGCGAAAAATTACTATACTCGGGTTTTGTTCTTATTCTTGGTCCTTATTTCCTCATATTCTGTAGCACAGTTAATCTTGATAAACGCAGTCATTTATTGGT
>NW_008752326.1:109169-110654 GCF_000715545.1 Opisthorchis viverrini
ATGTGTTTCCTGACTTCCAGTTTACAATCAAAACGGAAGGGAAGAGAGACTAGCGTTGCTTGATGTACTGGTCACAAGGAAAACAGATGGTCAACTGTAAACTAAAGCATACACGAGGAGAATGCTCACAGCCCGGAGTGTGAAATTCGTCAGAAACCATTCGAAGTTTCACAAATGAATAGCGTTTGAACAGCTGCGTTCAAGCGAATCAAAGCGCACTGCGTTACAACAGATTTGAAGACAGGAAAATAGAGCGGAGCCACCAAATCCACCTGTAAAGATTTATTGCGGTAAGATTTTTTTGTTGGGACTGAAAATTTGGCAGATTATCTGAGTAATCAGCAATACCCAAGTTTTTTTATAATTTGATTCGTGGGTTACGCCAAGAACACAACTAAATTCGTTCTATGCTGCCTCCCTGCCTCCCTGTAAGGGAAAGATTGTCTTCACAAACCCACTCTATATTGTGGATATTAAACATACCATTTTACTTATCATGGATCCTGATAAATTAGTCCACTTTTTTTACCTATTAAGCCAAATTTTCTATTGCTGTCCTACGTTAGCCTTATTACTTTACGTTGCCTTCAGTACTGGTTGTTCCTAACTAAATACTCCATCGTGTAGCAAGTTCTGCATTTGGAATTGACATATTTACCCATTATGGTGACTGTAAATTACTGTCATGCTCAGTAAAACTTGCGGGTTTTTTATTCGTACCTGCATAAGATTGAAATACAGGATGAATCTTCAAGGCGGAATCTAATGAACTGTTACATAAAACCGTTCTTTTGCTACCTGAAAAATTCTTATGTTACTTTTTGCAAGGTAAGTTTAATGGAGTTAAATGACTGCAGTTTACCTTACTGAGTTTCACCTTGCTTCGTATTTACCGTAACTAATGTCAGTGCTTCCGGAGCTTGGTCTCGCTTATTTCTCCAAAATTTGTGTTACATTAATCTTTTATGAAATGACATGCACCTGCTGAAAATAAACACTCACATGTGCTTGCGTGAGCTGCGACAATAAAGGTCGATTTCTCGCAAGGATAATTTGATTTTATCTCACTGATCAACTTCTCATTGCGAGACTGTGCTGCGTAGATCACAGCCGCGAAAAATTACTATACTCGGGTTTTGTTCTTATTCTTGGTCCTTATTTCCTCATATTCTGTAGCACAGTTAATCTTGATAAACGCAGTCATTTATTTCTAGCTTCAAGGGTGCAGGACGTCCAGACGGAATTGTCCCTTACTGAAGTCCACTGTGAGTGGTCAGCATAAACTGGTCCTCTATACGAGCAAACCTTTTCTTAGAGTTTGGTAAATAAGAAAATGGGCCTAGAAACAATACGGGTAATTTCTTATAATGAGTAGTCTCTTATACAGTTTAAGAACGCAAGCCAACGACATCAACTTAGTTGACAGACGACACAAAGTGTGTCATGTCCTCAAATACTTCCGTGAAGTAAGATGTGCGTTAATAA
>NW_008752326.1:112438-113159 GCF_000715545.1 Opisthorchis viverrini
TGTGTCATGTCCTCAAATACTTCCGTGAAGTAAGATGTGCGTTAATAAGTTTGAACAATATAGTCAGAGGTTCTTCCAGTAGTTAAAACCAACCTATTCAGAAAAACCGCGACACACTTTAGAAATGTTTCATCGTTAGCATGAATTAATTTCATTTCGGACCAACAACCGCTCAATATGTTGAACACTCCTTCGTGATTTCGATTTCGATTTAGTCCCCAACCAGTGTTGGGGTGTCTTCGGGTTAATATCACACTCGCGATCAGTGGGCTGAGCATTTCTGATGATTTCCATAAACAAATAAACGAATATAGTGTGATAAGAGATCTCTTGGCAAAGAGCACATTTAATTACATTTACATACCCAAATCACCTTGGACAATAGACACTTAAGTTTATTTTTTAATTTCGATAAAAGGGTAGTGTAGCAGTCAAGTACGAGAGACATTACCGTAAATTATTCATTACTGTAGCAGTTGCTGTCGATGGCGGACTCTGCTTACGAAACGGTTTTTAAGATGGTCACAATAAGAAGCTAATATTCGTGAAAGGGCTTGGTCTGGTGGCCATTTACCACACATTGTTTGCACCATAAGAAGCGGTTATCAGCCGGTGATTTGAACCGCCTCCAGATGGTACTGACTGGGTAGCCTGGACTTCAGTCTGCGTGAGATAATAGTTCAGCAACTCATGACAGAGCTAACCACCCTGTTTGGTTTCA
>NW_008752327.1:0-11985 GCF_000715545.1 Opisthorchis viverrini
TCGTTTCAAATTCACTCGAATAAATTAGGGAATTCCCAGGAGAAAAAATCTCACTTGCCCTTGGGGAGATTCTTACAGCCAATCATGGCCACATTGAAACACTGCCATGCTCTCTCCAACGAAGTATCCTGTATTCATGGGAATCTCTCATGTGAGAGGAAGTCTTGATCGGGAACTCACCATTTTCTGTATGATCGATTACTTTCATAAACCCCAAAAGCACATGTTACTTCTAGGACGTTACCAACCATTCGGAAGTGTTACTCACTAATATCAGCCTTAGTGATTCGTTGATTTAAATAGCTACTTACGAATTGTAATTTCTTCGCCTTACTTTTATCCGAAAAGAATAAAGGTTGTATTAAACAGATGATCACTGACGTGTCTGGTGTTAATGCGCCACTTTCAAAAGGCCCGAAGATGGATAACAGATACGAAAATTGAGGAGCACGTATTCTGGATCAATCCGGATCATCCTTTGTCTTCATTAGTTCTTATCACTTCGTCCGTCTGGCATGGATTGCATGGTTTAGTTCCTTCAAGCAACCAGCGCGAGAAACTCAAACCTAAGTCGGAGCATTGTTAATGGGGAGAGAAAAATGGAGTGAGAAGATGTTTAAAAAGACTAGTTCTTCCACAAAATCCCGGTGAAACAATCCCACATACTAGTGGAAGTTTCATTTCACAACGGCTCCTTTGTGACCCTCTCCTTTAGTCATCTTCGGGATATGAAACACCACTCCAAGACATTAGAGAGCTATCCTTCCTCTGGTTAATAATGAGAAATCTGTTGTCTAAATCGAATGTTAACCGACGTTTATGGAACAGTCCAAATTGTCTGGTTTTCCGTATAATAAAATGCAACCTTTAGGTGAATGTGGGTGCCAACCCAAACAGACGATTGCCAAACTAGCAACCAGAAGTCTCATTCTTTCTACTACATTCCCCCCCCCACACACACAAAGTGATCCTTGCTACATGAGTGTAGTAATTCATGTGAACAAAGTTTATCTGATATTTTGGATTGATTTCACAGTCCAAATCATCGCCTTGAGAGATTTAACTGCAAGAGTTCACAAGCATGCGGTTTATGAATCGATCGATACCAATTTTCAAATCGAATAATAGGACAGAGGACAGACAGGCAACGGGAAAAGCAACAACAATGCGTCCACCTCACAAAGGGTTGAATGAACTCGAAGAAATCAACGCACTTGGGTAAAAGAAACGAGTTGCAGTCCTGTTAATAACAATGATAGTGATAATGCTAAAAATCGTCCATTTGTGACACCCCTTCGGTGCCTAGCTGCCATAACACCAGGAGGAAGCACGGGAGCCGGGATACTGCCATATTGCCCAACCTTAATGACGAGCGGTGTAAATGCTGAGATTGGGTTTGAACCACGAACCGTTCGTATTTTAACCGCTGGCCTACATCAAAGACGTATAACAAGCCCATAAACCTGTTTTGAATTATGTGGAACACTTGATATCCGGGGATAAGCAATAGGTAGCGGAATTCCAGGAATCATCGTAAACCACGACAGATTCAATTGACTTCTTGTTGGACTGGATCCAGTCTGTGCACTATTGTACGGAAGGAAACGGCGTCCTAACCACAATACACGAATGGATCCCTCAAGAGAGTTATGATTCGCATGAGCTCACACGGAGGATCACCACATCCTGGTCGTAACTATGACAGATTGGGAGTTCTCAGAAACTGGGTGGCATTCCGATATCTGACATTTCAACTCGGATACCTTGCACATACAGCGTCTTTCTAGAAAATTCCCCATTCGGATTCGTGGAGCTGTTCCAATTCATCGTATGAAACGAAATAATGCTGTCCAGCAATTTTAAAAATTACGCATAACACTAACTAGCGACTATATGTTTCACGAGCACTTTCTTCTCGTTAATACAACCTAAAGTATTTGTTTTCCTGTACCAATTAGACTCCAGGTTAGTCCAGTAGTCAGCAACACTAACTCAGTTTGGATGACCAAATTTCGAATTCCCGAACTGATCGTACAGGATATTGCTTTGAAAATCACCACACATGTTCTATCTTTAACGAAGCACGTAAAAAGATCCCTTCGACACTTCATCTAACATAGTAAATCTCTACTCTGCATCCTTAGGTTGTTTTCCTTCGAGCTCGTAACACGATTTGGTTTGATTCTTCTGAATGGGATCTTCCATTGGCTAGAACTTTACCCTGGTCCGGGCCAGACGAAACCGAATGTGGAACGCAATGTCAATTTCGAGTTCAGTTGAGCGTCCGCGTCCATGGAAAACATAGTCTCCTTCAACGGCAGCAGACCGAGCAGTTTAAACTACACGTAGCAGTTGACATGGATGCTTCAATTGTGAATCTGGTCTACAAGCGACTGGCGGGTGTGAGCGATATGCAGAACGCCGGTGGCAATGGTTTCATGTCGATGGGTTTGTTACAGTCGGTCGTTACCATTACGATCACCAGAGATACGTTGATGAACACAAACCGTATGGTATTGTTGTCATTAACGCTTGAGCCTTAGTCCGCCCGAGTAAGACCGTACATTTGGAAACCCACACTCCTCAATCCAACCGACAGGCGAGAGAACGAGAACTGATATTTTGCAGGTAACTTTGAACTTGCCCTGGCAATTACACTCCATTGATTGCGAATGAATTGTTCAATGAGCTTAACAGTTTTGTTGCAACGTTTCGCCACCAATCGAGATGATGGAACGGCGAATACTACTGATGAGGTATACGAGTAGCCTGTGGTCGTTCGCTTTTCATCTAATGAAAGATGTAGTTTATTACTGAACTTGTGAAAGTGCTTCACAGCGTTCGTTTACAATTGCGTGGAAGTTCAAGAAGATGCGTAAGAAGGTTCAGTTTTTAGGTGAAACCAGTCTATTCTGGAAAACCCGGAAACACTGCACAGCCGTCTCATCCTCATCGGGAATAGTCGATAATTCGCATCTCACAGAGTCCCAAACCTCCAGGCTAGTAGTCTGAACACTCAAGCGTGAGAATTCGAGCGCCCGACAAGGAGTATGAGTAGCTCTCATTTAAACAGGGCAAAATGCCACTCATCCTTTAGTCACATTGTACACATCAAGTTGTCATTGGCCTGTCGGGCAACCACTCCTCACTCTAACGTCAATCTCAGAGGAATAAGAAACTCCGCCGGACAAAAGGAGCTTCCGTCTTAGATGTTACGTTGGTGCGGCCAGTGAACGCATTTCATCACGTGATGTAGACTATATGTGATTGAAGGATGAGCGGTGCCACATCCATTCTAAATGCGAGTGAATCACATTGCTCATCCGGAACTCGATTTCGAACGACTGTGTTCGAATTGCTACCAAACAGGAGGCCAAAGGTCCGAGGTTCCCTGCTGGACATTTATAACATACTCAATGTTGATGAGTTTCAATAAGAATGAAACAACCTTATCAACAAAGATTACCTTCACATATGGGACGAATGCAAAATTCCCGCCAACTCAACTGAAAGCTGTTTGGTTTCGGAATCTTACCTTGTGATTACCAACCCCGTAATATGAGCAGATCATTTCCTCACACTATTGGGGACCTGACCTCCCAACGTGTTTCCTCGAAAGGAGAAATACATTATAAAGGAAACTATTCACAAGGTTGCTGAAACTCAGTCGACAGCCCGCGACCGGTTTCGCCCTTCTTGGGGCTCATCAGGTAGGCGCAGTCTCCGGGTTTCCGTCAACCTTATGTTCCACTTGACTGTTTTCGAGAAATGCACTCATTTGCAAATCAATTTGGCTTGTAGAATGTTATAAACGAGAGAGTCAGTTGAGTCTCTCGTGAAAACCAAATTGATTTGCAAATGAGTGTATTTCACGAGGAATACTTTAATATTATGTTTGGACGTTCTCTACAACTGATCAGCTGCTTCATCAAATTCCGCATTTCTCCCGTTTTTTTTAAAAAAAACGATTTGGCAGGATCGTTCGGATCTCCCTCCCTCTTCATCCCTCCCTTACGGCCCTCACCATCAGGATGCCAACTGATCACGCTAATGCAAACACAACGAAAATTGCACACAATCGCAAATTTTCAGCTTGGTAGCATGCTTCGTTGGCGCAGAACTAACCATATTTTTCACTTCGATGGTGGTCTGCTTTTTAGCTTCTCACTGAAAAATCCCACCATAATTTTATGATTTCCAACAAGGTGAAAAAAATTTGGAAAGAGGTGGAGCCGTATTTATTTTCTGTACTTAAAATTCGGGGAGAACAGCGGAATAGACAGCGGAATAGACAGCGGAAGTTGTTTTGCAANTTGATTTGCAAATGAGTGTATTTCACGAGGAATACTTTAGTATTGTGTTTGTATGTTCTCTACAACTGATCAGGTCCTTCATCGAGTTCCACATTTCTTCTGTTTTTTTGATAACGAGGTGGCAGGATTGTTCGCAGCTCCCTCCCTCTTCAGTTCTTCCTTACTCCCCTCACCATCAAGATGCCATTTGGCCATGCTTATGCAAACACAACTAAAATTTCACACAATCGCAAATTTTCAGCTTGTTAGCATGCTTCGTCAGCGCTGAACTAACCATATTTTCCACTTCGAGGGTGGTCTGTTTTTTAGCTTCCAACAGAAAAACCCCATCATAATTTTATGATTTCCAACTGGGTAAAAACAAGTTGGAAAGAGATGGAATCGTAATTATTTTCTATACTTAAAATTCGGGGAGAACAGCGGGATAGACAGCGGAAGTTGTTTTGCAATCATCTGACGAAAACAAAGAGAACATTGAATTGCTTTTATGACAGTTAACTAGACCACTCTGACTGTCTGTCTATAGAGTGTTTATTCTGAAAACATCAGATATTTTGGAATCCCTTTCAAATGAACCGATAAAGCTTCAATTCAAGCTCCCTTAATTCCGCCGGCCAAGCATATGCCTAATCCTAGCAGGGTTGTGCCTACACATCATGTCGTGAACCTTCTGTATGAATACAGCGACTGACTGGAAGCTGATATTGATTGATTTAGATTTAATGGATGTCGTAAGATGTCAAAACAGTTTTGGGGACTCTAGCGTATTACCTTTTAGTGTAGATTTTCTCCTGTAAAAGGAGTCATTCTACACTGAAAGCCGAGAAGCACTGTACAGCCGTTTCAACTCACCAACAATGCTCATTTCACGAAGCTCCAGCAGGAAGTCTCAAATCCCTTGGACCTCCAGATTAGTATTTTGAACGCTTAACCTTTCGGCAACGTGATCAGCTCGCACTTGGATAGAATACAGTGCCTCCCATCCTTCAATCACAGAAATCGCACCACTGTCAGAAGTTGTCACTTGAGCAGTCAGTCAAACCATTTGGCAAGGTTCCAGGATCCTTCAACACAAAATGCATACGCCAAACTGCATTGGCACAGGAGACCTTTTCCGAGTTTCTGTGACCAAAGTAGGGGACGTAATTTATCAAAAAGGAGTCCTGTGTCTCATGAGAGATATGGTTCTAAGCTTAGTCACGACAATTTGGGATGTACCAGGGTCTGATCCACATCATATCGCATAAGGCCTGCCTCTTCGTGCTCCCTTAGTTGACCAATGTTTATACCTTTTACCCAGTTCGAAACGCCTGATGCCTTCTCATCTTCAATGTCTTAAATATCGATTATTCCTGCTTGTTCAGATGAGCGATGCTTGATTTTCAAAGTCCATTATCCATGTTACATGATGACAGTGGAGCGTTTCTGAGTGATGTGGGTTAGAGTAATGCTGTAAAAAGTTTTTAGTCCCTTGCTGAATATCTCAAATTAGCTAGTTAGTTAAATACCGTAACATCTTTGTGTGCTACTCCTAGGCAGAAATCAACAGCCACACTCTTTGATTTTAAAAGGGAACTAGTTCTTTGTACTTACTACTCATAAGGTTGCTGATAATCCGTCAACAGCCCACGACCGGTTTCGCCGTTTTTTGGCTCATCAGGTAGGTGCAGGCCCCGGGATTCCGTCAAAAGTATGTTCTACTTGAAACTAAATTGCACGAAATTACCGAATGTGCACTCATTTGCAAACTAATTTGGTTTTTCGAGAGACTCACCTGAAACCCAGCTGAACCTCAGGCAACTGAATGTGCTGCACTAGGCCGCCTCATGTTTCAGTCGCTACGATATTCGAGATACCGCGATACATGTATAACTTTTGGGGCTCATCAGGTAGGTGCAGTCCCTGGGTTTCCGTCAGCCTTATGTTCTGAACGAACTAATTCTTGTCCTTGGGAGTAGTACGTTTCAAGCCTAATCTTTTTCCTTAGTAGCTTTATTCAACCAATGCGGTACATTTTGTTAACCCAAATCGAATATACTTACTACCAGTTTTGATAAGTTGGTTGTTGAAGCGTTCTGTGATTAAAAGCACTTGGACCGCGGAGAAGATTATCACTTCTCTTTGAGAGAAGCTCATATAGGCATCCATCAAAGTGTTCGAGGCTGGGAGCTTGGCGTGAAGACCACTCAAAGGTACGCTGATGCAATTCATGGAATACGTATATCCTGTGAGCAGTAGTTAATACTACTTAGCCGCCTTTAGCCGGAAAATAGCGTGTCTTAGTTCCTCTTCGGAAAGTTGGGGTTCGAATATTCTGAGGATTCATGAGCTGAAGCTGATTCGCAACAAGTACTAATTTCCGTGTCAAATCAATCGTGCGCAGGCTTAAATGATTATGGTTGTGGAAAAACCGTGCTGACAAAAACATGAAAGGGTTCGAACCTTGCTGTTGACTGATTTTATTAACCCCGATTGACCTCTGATTGATCCACGCTCTTTTTACCCCCGTCTATTGTCAATAACATGGATCATTCATCTATCGGATTTAGCTGCCTCGAGAAGAAATGAGCAGAACGATTTATTCGTCCACCACTATGTAACTACTGGCCAAGGGGTCACGAACCAGTCCCTCTTTACCCAACTGAAAACAATAAATGGGTGTTTTCTGTTTCAGAAATGAACCAAATCACGTGGCAGTTAATCTCACTTTACCATGCCCCGCTGCAAACTACAAACATTAAACCATCAAATTAATGTTCGAGTTAACCGAAATGTGTATGCTTCGGCTACGAAAGGGGCTCAAGACGCTAGTTTGGTCATCCAAAAGTTTGTATCGACAATCGACGTTTAAACCATTTCCTTTCATTACCATCCACAGGCAACACAAATACTCTGCGAACTTGGTGATCCACTTGGCTATACCGGCAGAAATCTACGCCCGTTTGTATTCCAACTAAACACTGCCGGAGCGTTCCGCGAACTGGATGAACCAATCAATGATCAACCGGCCACAAGCCCGAATGCATCAGAATCGAACTTAGAGCCTTCATATAAACCACAGTGGTCACAATCAGATGACCACCTGAAACGGTCCAAGAGGGCCACTGTATCAAAGGACTCCGTCACAATCACAGCGGAAGTGATATGTGGCAACGAGGACCAGGACTTGCGAGATAACAAAGCGACAATTACGTACAAACTTCAGCTGGCTGCAAAAATTGAGGTTTGCTTCAATTTTTCTGGCCTGAGCTTATAGCGTTTCTATTTTTACGGAGTTGATTAGCCCTCGAATTAAGATGATTTCAATGAATTTTGTAGTTCATTTCCATATTCCTGGATAGTTTTTCTTCATGGCGACTGTGAACCACGTTGAACACCTTATTTACTGGGAGGATATCCAAGAGAAAGAGCCTGGGAATTTTGAAAGTTGCATCAGATCAGCGGTTTCCAACGGTTCTGCTACTTTCCGATTGGGGATGCTTTTTCAGGTTCCGGATTGTTTGAGCAATGTGGACGTGCTAAAAGGAGAGGGGAGTTGCCGCACAAAGAGTTGGCGAAAAACTGCTATAGCTCCATGATCAGGGGTTTCTCACGATCGCTTCACTAGGTTTGCCATCAAAACGCTATAAATAAAGCGTGATGTGATAAACACCTTGTCTAAATGAGCCGTAATCTACACAGCTATTGACAGTCGGTGTCGACTGCACACAGGGCCTAGGGTGGTCAAGCTACGCATTACTCTGGCTACTCATAAGTAGTCAAAAGTTTTATATTTCTTCATGCGCGCAGTCTTTCCCTTTCTGCCCAAGTGAACTTCGGCCGGCATTTCATAGACCGGGCATTTAAATGCTCGCATATTGCGGTCATTCAAGTTGTCTCTCCGTATGTCTGTTTCTGAACTTCCCAGGCCTGTTGCTCTATCCTCTGAGTGTTCGCGGATGGCAGTAGTGTGTGTTGCCACCAGCCAGTTGACCAAATTCTCGCAGTCAAGCACATGACCACTGACTTCTTAACTGTGAGGGGCGAGATAGCTCAAGTGGTTAGAGCGATAATTTACTGACCGGAACGTCCGTGGTTCGAATCCGACTTGTGCCTCTCCACTTCCCTTGTCCAGGCTTGGGCAGCCAGGCAGTATCCCAGCCCACGTTCCCCCTGTCCAGGCTTGGGCAGCCAGGCAGTATCCCAGCCCACGTGCTTCCTTCGAGTGGCACGGCAGCTAGGCACCGGGAAGATGTTACAGCTGAACGAGCTTAGTAGCATAACTGTGGCTTGGTTGTTCCGCAGTTTGAGTTGTAACCACAGGCATTGTGGTACGCGCTTTGAATCACGACGTTTCGCAGTGTGTTGAGCGCTTGTCGACCGCTTTTCCTCCGTATTCCTCACTCTTTATCTTTGGCGGTAATTGATTTTTTTCCGGTAAACTGATTGATATTACAGACCTCCTTCTTTTAAGAGACTGTTGTGGACCACACTCCCTTAATGCCTTTTTATTCCCACGAGCCCCGGTCTGGATAGCCGCTTGATCGCCTGCGTTTGACCAAACCAGAAAAAGTCAATGGACATGCGAACCGGCTGATCTATTGATCACTTTCGCGTACAAGCGGTCAAAATAGTGATACTAAGAATGCAACTCATCTGTCAAGGGCGAGTGAAGAAAAACCAATGAAATCTGTCTCCAGTGGCTGTCATGTGGTCCCGTTACGTCTGGAGCTGGTTCTCCTAAGAGAGACCAACCGCCCTAGAGTGATGTATCCGTGCTTCCAAATGGATGATATCTTCGGATCGTCGAATATAGATCCTTTCTTACCAGCAGTGCACATAGCTGCAAGCAAACGACGGACACCTGACACCAGAAACGAAAAGCCTCTCAGGAACTGGACCAACCACAATCAGTGATACACAGGAGTACTAAATTGTACGGGAGATGTCGAAGCCTTTTCAACAGCTTGCTAGTTAGTGTCTCATCAAGGAGGATGACTTCTGTGTTCTTCTGCGGAAGACGGTAACACCTTAAAAGTGTACAGTTAATACTGCACATCTGTAAAACTATGACGCATAGTCCAATGCTTATTTTGATGCAATAATCGACTGAAAGTATTACTGTTCGAGGGTACTCTTCATGGCGGTCGGTCCTCGAATGATTTTGGTAGGTCATTTCCATATTCCTAGATAAGTTTTCTTCATGGCGACCGTGAACTTCGCTGAGCACCTGATTTACTGGAAGAACCTCCACAAAAAAGGGCGTAATCGACACACAGCTATTGACAGCCGGTGTCGACCGCGCACAGGACTCAGGGTGGTCAAGCTATGCATTACTCAGGCTACTCATAAGTAGTCAAATTTTAACGACCTTATGCGTGCAGCCCCCTTTCCCTTCTGCCCAGAGTGAACTTCGACCGGTATTTCGCAAACCGGGCATTTAAATGCTCGCATATCTCGGTTATTCATGTTGCCTTGTTTTTGAGGCTCGATTCTTCGTTAAGAGCAATGCACATAGCTACAAGCAGACAACGAACACCTGACAAAAGCAACGAAAAACCGCACAGGAAGTGGACCAACCACAGTCAATGATACGAAGGAGTTCTAAATTATTCGGGAGCTGTCGAAGCGTTTTCAACAGCTCGCTAGTTAGTGTCCCATCAAGGATAATGAGTTCTGTGTTCTTCTGCGTCACACAGTAGCATCTTCAAGATGTACAGTTGATACTGCACATCTGTAGAACTATGACGCATAGTCCAGCGCTTATTTTGATGCAATGATTGACTGAAATTATTACTGTTCTTCAGTTGTCCTCATCTGCTTTGGACCGAACCACAATCGATACGAGAAATTTCACGGTTCAACTCTATGAAATGCAACGCATACACCCGGAAACCTTGGGACCAGAAATCAAACACATCTATCTGGTTTCTAACGACGGTCCGTCTCCCATCGAAAACCTCTGGGTCAATGTTTCGCTCCCAATCCAGACATCAGAAGGTGAACGACTAGGCTACATCCTGGATCGGGTCAGATACCACGCTGAAGATGGTGGACCTCCATTGATAGCAGCCACAGAACCGGAAGTGAGTTAAGCGAATTGGCAGTGTGTCATGAAGAGCGTGCTCCACCTTCACCTCTTTTCAACCACTTCACTCATTCTCACAAAGAAATAGTCGGGAAAAACGATTGAAATGCACCCGAGGGTAGTAATAACTGAAAATGAACAAGCCTTAGACCAATACTCTCATTTGCATACCAATGTGGTTTTCATGGGAGGGTCACCCAGCTGAGTACCTCGTTTATGATGTTTTTCAACTGAACGTGCCGCTCAACCTTCCAGCTGATACGATGTTCGAGATATCGCACTACACTGTACAGACGTAACATACTACTCATAAGGTTGCTGAATAATAAAGTCATAAACGAGAAACTATGCTGGAATTGAGTGGAGTCTCTCTCGGAAACCAAACTGGTGATCAAACCTGTGTGGTTGCTAAATTTCGCGCTATTTTAGTCCAAGTAGAACACATGGTTGAGGTGAACTTGGGGACTGCCCCTACTTTATCAGCCCAAAGAAGGGCGAAACCGTTATTGGACTTTCGAATAGTTTCCAGCAGCCTAATGAGTAGTGTTACGTCCGTACAATGTTTTTGACCAGCCCTTGAGCTTGAGTATTAGGTAAAAAGTAATTTTGTGTTTTACGTAACAATCCCCCCATATTTGCACGATTCATATAAAAACCACGTTTCACGTGAGTCTTATTCAAACGTATAAGTGTGTCCGGAAACGCACCCCGAAACTTCAGAAACCAACTCAAATGAACATCGGCACGCCTGTTGTGCACCACATTCGGTTGAAGAGGGTTTACACCGAGTTCCATTTGGAGTTGATATGGAAATGTGTGTGCAACTCCGCTTCGGCACAATTTAGTGTTCAAATATGAAACAATTTAATGGAAATTCGGGGTCATGTCTAAGAAATTAGCTTCTAAGAAGGAGGAAACCGGTAATCCGCTGACTAGAATGTCTTGTCATCCTTATAAGTGATGTAGAGGGTTTCTCTCAAATCGCTACGTGCATTACATGGTTCCGACGACATTCCCGACACGACACTGTGTAGCGAGAATTGTCAGGTAAGCACAGTCCACGTGTTTCCAGTTGAACACCTACTTGAGCAAGCACGTCCGTTTCATTCTTGTTGAAGGTCGTCAACAATATGCATCTTACACATAATGAGGATTTTTTGGATCTTGTACTTCATGGATGACCGAAACTCTGCGGGAACTCGTGCGAAACAAATCAACCATCACCATCCACCCTAAACATTCCGTTCTGTTTGAACTAATCCCATTGTCCTCCACCTTATTTGCATGTATCTCGATAAAGGAATAAGCAACTCCCCCAGGTGTTTATAAGTATGCAGCCCAAACGTTTGGAAATGTACCGGAATACAGGTAGCTTGGATGATTTCATTGATCGTTGATCAGCTAACCGGTGATCTGTTCGCCAGGCTTGGCAACCAGCTAGGAAGCGTTTCGTTACCGATCCAGTTGACACCATCAGTGTGCGATAATGATATCTCGTTGTTTAATTACGAAACGTTTGCCAACCGATTGGCAAGCTCGTGAACTGATCAACGACCATCTGATCAACCACAAAAGATCGACTTTTGTTCTCTGAGTTGGTCTGTT
>NW_008752327.1:12440-28693 GCF_000715545.1 Opisthorchis viverrini
AATTCCATAAATGACGGATGAGGAACGTTATGCCTCGACTAAGTGTGAGCTGATCACACTGTTGATCAGCCGGATGCTGCCGGTTCGAAAATCTCCCCGGAGTTTCGTGCGATGCGCGCTGCTGATGATTCCCTACAGAGATGAAATAGCTAGAGGGACTAACTTCATTTTGGCTACACAATGTCGACTGAAACTTCCAAACCTCGTCTAACCATCGACAAAATTTCGTCTGCCTCGGAAAATAAAGGACTAAAAGTGGGTAATATAACTCTGCTCTTCCCGAGAGGGTTTTTAGGCCAGGGTTAGTCTGTAACGTGATTTATAGTGCAATCAAGTTTTCCAATATTTCGATTTAAGTAGGTGTGGTTTTATGGATTACTAAGAACGTGGAATTTAAACTCATATTTTACGCACCCCGGCTAAAACGGTAATCTACTTCTGAATATTTGCGAGGAAGTAAAAAAACCTGAGGGGACCCAAGTGAGACTCAAACTCTGTAAGTTGAAACTGTGTTTTAAGTCGGTGTTTGAGTTCTGTCGTGTTTTTGTGTGAAAAAATTGCGCCATATCATTCCCCATGGTTTGTGGTTGATAAAAACCTGTGCATAGTTCCTGCTTTTATTCGATGAACTCGACTTAGAAATATGTGTGTTACTTTCGTCCACATTAGAAAAAAACACCACCAATGGAGCGTGAAGAACACTTGACGCACACTTTGCGAATTCAGTTGTGGTTTTATTGCGCCAATCAAATTTTCAGTCTCGGGGTGATCATTACTTGGGTCCGATACAACCGTATGGCCGAGTATGACTTTCAAATCACATTTCGATTGTAGGAAATGGACTTTTTAATGGCTAAGTTTGCATATTTTTCCTTAGTAGCTTTATTCAACCAATTCGGTACTTTTTGTTCGCCCAAATCGAATATACTTTCTACTAGTTTTGACAAGTTAGTGGTTGAAGCCTTCTGTGATTGAATGCACTTGGACCGCGGAGAAGATTATCACTTCTCTTTGAGCGAAGCTCATATGGACATCCGTCAAATTGTTCGAGGTTGGGAGCTTAGCGTGAAGGAATGCTGATGGAATTAGTGGAATACGTCTGTCCTGTGAGCAGTAGTTAATACTAATTAGCCGCCTTTAGCCGGAAAACAGCGTGTTTTAGCTCCTCTTCGGAAAGTTGGGGTTCGAATCTTCTGGTGATTCATAAGATAAAGTTGGTTTGCAACAAGGACTAAGTGACCCTCCCCAGTGCGTCCTGATTGTTAATTCCATAGGAACTCCATCGTGCTCAGGCTGAAATGATTCTGGTTGCGGAAGAACCGTGCTGACGAAAACATGGAGGGATTTGAACCTTACTGATGACTAATTTGATTGACCCCGGCTTGATCCACGCTCCTTTTATCCCTGTCTATTGTCAATAACATGGATCATTTAGCTATCAAGTTTAGCTGCCTCGAGAAGAGATGAGCAGAATGATTTATTCGTCCAACACTATGTAACTACTGGCCAAGTGGTCGCGGACCAGTCCCTGTTTACCCAAGTGAAAACATTGGACGGGGGTTTTTTTGCTTCGGAAATGAACCATATCACGTGGCAGTTAATCTCACTTCACCATGCCCCGCTGCAAAATACAAACATTAAACCATCAAATCAATGCTCGAGTTAACCGAAACGTGTACGCTTCGGCTACGAAGGGGGATCAAGATGCTAGTTTGGTCATCCAAAAGGTTTTACCGACAATCAACGTTTAAACCATTTCCTCTCGTTGCCTTCCACAGGCAACACAAATACTCTGCGAACTTGGCAATCCACTTGGCTTTACCGGTAGAAATCTACGTCCATTTGTATTCCAACTGAACACTGCCGGAGCATTCCGCGAATTCGATGAGCCAGTCAATGATCAACCAACTACAAGTCCGAAAGCATCAGAAGCTAGCTTAGAGCCTTCATCTAAACCATATTGGTCACCATCAGACGACCATCTGAAACGGTCCAAGAGGGCCACTGTCTTAAAAGTCTCCGTCACAATCACAGCGGAAGTGATATGTGGCAACGAGGACCAGGACTTGCGAGATAACAAAGTGTCGATTACGTACAAACTTCAGTTGGCTGAAAAAATTGAGGTTTTCGTGAATTTTTCTGGTCTGAGTTTATAGTGTTTCTATTTCTACGGAGGGTACTCTTCATGGCGGTCAGTCCTCGAATGATTTTTTTTAGGTCATTTCCATATTCCTGGATAATTTTTCTTCATGGCGACTGTGAACTTCGCTGAGCACCTGATTTGCTGGAAGGATCTCCCCAAAAAATATAACTCTTTAGGATGACCAATCGACTTGAAGGAACGCAAACCACAACGCAACACAGATCACAAACGGGTAAATAAATGCGCGAGAAACGCTGACAACCAACTAGCCAATCACGTTAGGAGATAACAGAAAGCCTCCAAATACTATATAAACGCACACAGGCAAGCATATGATACCCAACCAACTGCGCACTGATGATGTATCCTCGTATGGTGACGAGACGTTTGCAATTCATTTGCCAAACTCGGCGAACAGATCAGCAGCCATCTGATCAGCAGCTATTTGTTAACTTCAACCGATTGCGCTCACGTATCTTCCATACTGATAAGGTTTAACCCGACGACAGCATCTCTCTCTCAACGGCACATCTCTACAGCATTTTATCGAGGCCACAATCAATGAGCTGTGAGTCATTTCGCGATGATGACTCAACTATTTACCGTCTCGGACTTTATCTCAGTTGAAGCTAAGTACTAAGGTACTTAGCAAGAATTAGGTATTAAGTGTTATTGACTAACCGTGACGGCATTTGATGGTAGAATGTGGTCGAAAAGTAAAGAACAGACAATATCACGAAGAGTTGCTCTCGATAAGCTCTGAACTGTGCTTTATCCATATCTACAAGTACAAGTGTCGGTTCGGACCTTGTTGAAAACAGTGTTTCTCAAAGTCGTATTCTATTCTGTGGGAAAGAAGGAAATCGTTCAGCTGCAACACTCTCCCTGTGCCCAACCGCCGTTGCACGAGGGCTGGGATTCTGTCAGGCTGCCCAAGCCTGGACAGGGAATCGGGAGGCAGAGGTCGGGTTCGAACCACGGAACTTTCGGTCAGTAAATTCGCGCTCTAACCACTTGGGCCATCTCGCCCAGGAAAGCTCATCTCAGATGTTCTTGAAGTCGATACAGTCGCTGAGATGAGTCAGACTTAATAAGCGTGTTGTCATTTTTAGAGCTGAACTGACGTACGCGTATGAAAGAAAAATAACTGTGCACTGGTACTGCCTAAATCCACGTAAAGACTGCCAATCGAACGCAAAACAGCTGGCACTCTGTCCTGTCTTCTTTGAGCGGTTTTGCTAACAACCGTTGGATTAACCATAATTTTTCGGAACAGTGATGTGTCGAACGGTTTCAAATCTTCCTAGTGGCTGGAAATAGTACATCAGATTAGCGAATTACACTCATTTGCAAACAAATTTGGTTTTGCGAGAGACTCACCCAGCTGGATTTCTCGTTAATGATGTTTCTAAGTATCTTGGATGTAGACTTATTTAAACCAGTCTGACCACTTCCGAACAATCAGGTGATCCGGTCCGCACAGACGTCAAGACGAGGTGCTCGAAATCCGGTGGTACTGTGAACCGAGAGATCTCATCAACAGAGGTCAGTCAGGATCTACCAAACGGGCGTGAAGCAATCGGTCACGTGTCCGTTTTGACGGACGCATAGCTCACAGCGTTCGAACGTTTTTCGAACCTGTGGTCAGTCCCAATAGATGAGAGCATCAACGTAAAATGTTCTCGAGATCTAACGCGAGCAACTCTACGTACCTACAAGCCTTTTTCTGAGTATTTCAACAAAACCTGAGCTATGACAATTTCCTGTTTGGAACCCGGCAACCTGATGAGGTTTTGTTTGCCGCGAAGTCAACTAAAATTTTTTCCGGGTTCTGAGTCGAGTAATGACTCAAAAATACTGGAGGTGATATAACAAATAAATGGACGAAAACTACATACTACTAAACTATTGCTATGTATTCAAAGGACTGTCCGACCACCTCATTTCCAAAATACCTGATATTGAGACTGCTCGTTTAGTGACCTTCTTAGTTCCCTTACGGATCATTTACACCTCCCTAGCACACTCTTATCCAATCATAGGGCCCCACAAAGGAGCCACGATTGCCAGCTTGAAAGATTAATCATTTTATCACATCCTCTAATATGCATAGTACGGTGAGTTTCGGATCATTTACACCTCCCTAGCACACTCTTATCCCATCATAGGGCCCCACAAAGGAGCCACGATTGCCAGCTTGAAAGATTAATCATTTTATCACATCCTCTAATATGCATAGTAACGGTGAGTTTTACTTACTGCTACATAACAACTAAATGAGTGGTGACCTCGTTCTTCATTTATAAATGAGGCTCTTCAGTAATACGAGAAACACTGAGGATATCATCAGCAATGTGCCAAGTTTAGTACACACTCAGTGACCCTCAACTAAAAATCCCTATCCCAACCATGAATCTTTTCTAATTTCAGTCTTCAAACAGATTGTTTCGTCTTGTTTTTTTTCTTTGATCAGATTCGCTGTCGTATTGATCAGTTATCACGTGGCGACGCTGTGCGCATTGTTATCCGAGGCCACGTATGGGCGGATACGTTCTTCCGTCATAAGATTTCGGACCTGGCAATTGTTAGTGAAGCGCGATCCGAAATGGCTTCCGTTGCATTTGGCATCTCTGTCCACGGGAATCGGACCATTGAACCTCTAGCAATTTCGCAGAACTTTGTATTCCAGGGTATAAAAGTTCCTCTATTCCGACAAATCCCCTTATGGCCGATCATCCTTGGATGCATCCTGGGAGCCGCTCTGTTAGCTTTCATTATCCTCGGAATGTGGCGTTGTGGGTTCTTCCGACGTCGAAGGTGGTACGACAATGCGGCAGGAAATTCCATGTCTGTGGTTCCAACTGATTTGTAATTTCTAGTCTTTGAACTGCCTGTCTCTCTCGGTGACCCCTCTTTTGCCCCCTCGCCATCCATGTACAGCAAACCTTATCTGTCTTTTTTCTACCAAAGTCCGCCCTGTTCCGCCGATGAAAACTCATCAGATCCCATGTACAGTTGGCAACGAGGAAAGTAGGTTCCGTAACACGCACCCTAACTACTGTCAAAATCTTTTACAAAGTGCAATTACTCTGCTTCCACCTTCCTGTTATCCCAAACGGTATCGATTGATTACCGGTTGGACATGTACTTTCAAGGTAGAACCCATGCATGATTAAGAACCGCATAAATAGAATATGTTATCGAAAAATTGAACTGTGATTGAAATTTTTTGCCTTTGAGAGTAAATTTGTTAGTTTACTAGGGTGGGCTTGATGTTTTGAACCATAAATATCTGAAAACAACTTGAACTGCAGGTTTTAAGACACTGAATTCAGGATAGTTTGGTACCTCAGAAACCCACGGGGCCATCATGAAGGATACTTGAACCGCATCGTCTAACCAGGTTGATCCCTCGTGATGCGTATAAGAGGTCCGACTGCTAGGACTGACAACAGTTTCCCTCTCAATAGTGAACTCGTTTTTTCGATCACGATGGTAGCATATTTGACATGCTTTTCCCGATGGTTGATCAATTATATTTGTTCACGTGACGTCACATGCTCCGCCGACTGATCTGGCCAATAGATTAGACCCTTCTGAAAAATATTTTTGTCTATGCTGCACCAACCGGATTATTGTATATTTGGTGACGTAAGTACAAAACCAGAAAAAAACAAATACATCGTATTTCTAATAGCAGAAAAGAACACATTATGAACCGGTAACAAACCCTACCCGATCGTGCATTTCAACTGGACTTTGGGACAAACCATAATTTGGATTTTCTTGGAATGAAGAGAATGGGAAATAGAATGAATGTAGGAAATATGATCAAATTGTTATTGAATATCAATATTTTCTTGGGTCTCTTTTCATCGTTGCTGGAGGCGATGTCTCCATCCGTTTCTCCTCTGACCGTAGCTCTCTGGGACGAACTGAGACGGCCTGTAATCGTTTGTGCACTGCAGCAGGTGAGGCATCTGTGGTTGGATTCCATGCTAAAAATGCGGAAAGCAGTCAGGAAGTTAGGCGAAATACACTTATTTGCAAGGTACATACTGAAGTGGAGAATGAAATCAAATTGGAAAGTGGGTGACAAAACCTTGCTACGCAAAACAGATACAGGTAAGCTGTTGGCAGAGCAACACTGCGAAGCCAAGGTTCGAATGACCCCGGGTAGACAAGCGAATAACAGTTTTGATTTTTCCTGCCTAGAACTTTCAGAACTTTCGAACCCGTCCTCTGCCTCTCGACTTCCTTTGTCCAGGCTTGAGCAACCTGGAGTATCTCAGCCCTCGTGCAGCCTTCGGGTGGCATGACAGCTAGGCACCGAAAGGGTGCTGCAGCTGAACGATTGTTTTGAGGTTTTAGTTTATGGTAGACTTGCCGAAAATGTGTAATTCTAACTGCGACTAAACCAGCTCAGTCGACCGTAGCAGAAAGCTGGAGGCGAAGAGCATTATTAGTGAGAAAGGGGAACTTTGGCCAGGGGGTGGCCAGATGTGTTGATTGCACTGCATTGTACGATGGGTGGAGAGGGAGTTTGAAAAAAAGGCCGGTGGGTGAAGAGCTGCAAGGGCAAATGATACTTCCCGGTTGTCCAAGCCGAAGGACGGGGTTCAGTTGAGGTACCCCACCTTGAGCCTTTGACTGAAAAGTCTGTCACACGAGGCAGTGGGAGGATGCAGAGTTTTATTCGGAGATCACGCCTCTAGCCTCTGACTGATGAGTCTGAACCGTGAGATAGTGGTTGTTAGGGTTCTCTTTGGAACCCTTCCCGGAGCCAATGATTCAGTATTCTGACCCATTTGGCTGTAGGAGGCCGGCCTGGCCCTAGGGCGCAGGGAGTAGGGCACTACTGTCTCACTCCTGATGCGGCTGTGCACAGCAGGTGCCTTTTGGGTTCTTGGGACTCTGGTTTTAAAAGCATTTTGACCGTATTGGATAATGCGCCGGTGGTCACGGTCAAACGTTGGGCGATCGGAGTGTGAGGGTTTTGAGACTGTTTGAGGCCGTCCTTTCTCGCTGCTTCCATAAATATGGGCAGCTGGCCCTCTGGCAGAAACACCTTACTACCTTCAGTCTTATCGCAGACAATAGTACGACTTCACCTCCAAAACGCTTACTAGGACTCGCCGTTCTTCGTCGGGTTGTTCCCCGTTGGCTTTCCTGGCATGGTTGAACTTTTAGGAACTGCGTTCCCGCCAGTATGGCCCGCAGGATCATCGTACCACAGAAGTCCGACCACCATGAAAAGGTGACAGCTTTGTGTCGGGAAAGGGGAGCAGATTCAGAAGTAAAAAAAAACTATCCACAGGAAGGAGGTGACGTTTCACGCTCAGGTAAGCATACCGAGAAGACCTTGAAGGAGGCTGTTTTGGCGGAAAACAGGGAGAACGGGAATATTTCAGTGTTCGCTCAGCGAAGGGACAAAGTATGCTCATCCGCGCCTCGAGCACATGAATCGGCATCAGAATTCAGAGGGAACGACATGAAGAACAGGTAAGATGAAACTGCAGACTGCTGTCATGACCCGTCAATCGTTGTATCAACCTTCATCAGACGAGAGGTTTTTGGAACTATTTGATTGTGATCAGATTAAAACCTCAACTCTAGGATAGAAGGATTCCCCTTGTATGTCTTCGGGACACTAGCTACTGGCCAGTCTGGTCTTTTCTAGGATTCCAAACATCTGCTAGCCTTTTGGATTTCAGGTCTGGCAAAAGGTTTCACCCCGGTTTAAAAGAAATGGCTCCTGCGGTGACATCTGTGGCTTTCAATGTGACATCTGTGAAAAGTATCCGATAGACTTCATGTGACAGTTCCAGCTAGTTCGAGGACATTCCCCTCATGTATGCAAGTTAGGGTATACCCACCTATCGTTACAAATCCGACGGCCATTATATAACCATGAAATCACTGACGAAAAATGTCACAATTACCGTTTGACAGCTGTGGTTTCAGTCCACAACTGAGTGGTCTAATCGACTGCATCGCTCAAATGGTGAACCCGGCCATCTATTTAAATCTGATAATTCAGGATCGCCCAGTATGAGCTTGCGGAATACTGGTATAAAGGTGGATACTACTGATGAGGCATGCGAGTAGCGTTTTCTCGTAACTCCGCTTCGCGTCTCTTGAAAAGTGGAATCTATTACGGAATTTGTGGAGTCGCTTTGTGGCATTCGCTTGCATTTGAGTAACAGTCAGTGAATAGCCAGGAAAGTTCAGGGAGACGCGTTCAAGGAGAAAATGGATATTCAGTTTTGTAAACAAGGCGCATATAAGAGTTTCGCTCTCCTGTCCAATAGTCTGTAACTGTTCAGTCGTTGTTTCTCCAATAAACAACTCCACAGTGAGAGCTTCTTCCTCTCAATGGTAGCTGAAATATCAAGAGTTCGTAACACGATGAGCTCAGTGGGAGTGAAGCTTGATTCCAATGTTTTTTATTTAATGTATAGTAACCGGGCTAACCGTTACGCGGTCGATCGACCGGCACATCGATTAACTTGGCCATTTTCGGTTACACGATTTTCACTCACAAGATGACATCAACTCTGGTCAGGTTAACTGTGATCACTTTGAATTCATGTCCGGTCAGTCGTCCCATTCTTATATATGCAAGTCGGATATTGGCGGGAAGTTTAGGTCAGTGTTTTGCGCGCACTTTTACATTACAGCGACAATTTCGGCTTGATTGATTTAGCTGAAAGAATCACCCAGGCAAATGCTGAACGCTATTTTACTAAATCTCCAACAGTTCTTACACCAAACGGCCGAGTCAGCATGATTTTTGTCTCACATTGATCTCGGCGGGCCAGAGGAAAACTGTGATTTGAGACACTGAGAATACGAAGAGAGACATTCTAAGGTGAACCGCTTCAGAACTGTAAAGCGTTGGTCGTTATAGCTTGGTATGAAGAAGAATGATACTGAGGGTATTTTCAATTTAGGTGGGCAAATGAGTGGGTACCAGTAAAGCTTCTTCAACCTTCCCTGCCCAAATTTCTAGTAAACGAACAGGAAGGTTCACCCCCGTGAGATACATCATATGTGTTATGGGTTCAGCATGCTGAATGAAGCATTGACCTATAATCTCGCAAAACATCAAGGAACGGGTTCAGAACATGCTTAAAGCTCTCCTGAAATCTCTGCCAGCAGAGAACTGCCGGCAGAACTGTGGCAAGGGGACCAACACATACCATGCATGTTACAGTAGTCAGGCTTATTTTTGGAGGCAGCCCGATGTCCAGTCCCTTTGGTGACAGAGCTCACCAGAAATCTGACGATTGTTCAGGTGTGACTGGTAACCAGTTTTAGTTTATTCACTGTTGTCTAGTTCATACCAAACAGACCACAGTGGGTTATTTTGAGGGACGGTTTCTACAGAAATTTGTGGAAACGAAAAAAAACTGAGATGCTGTAACTTCTTAAGATGTAACATGCGTGTATGCCTCGACCAACCAATACACATTCGCTACAGAAGGCTGTCTGTCGTCAGTCCGGAGAGCTTACTAACGAACCAACCATACAGAAACAACTTTGTCCCCAAAATCATCGCATAAGAAGTCTAGGACAGAGAAATTCCCTTCACAAAACATACCTTCTTTTGATCCAGCCTTTGCCAAACCCGGTCCTGCCATAACTTCCCCGTTCCATCCCGGCTCGCATATCCCTACAGGGAACTGAGGAGAACCGCCAGTGACACGCCGCTCTGAAATGGGCTTCACTCCATCGGAATTCAACAACTGATAGTCGGCAAGCACTTGTTCCAGGCGCGTGACGATCTCGTAGTTCGGCACTGTTAATGTATCCGACTGAAGTCCAAGGAGACGACTGACGAGGGCGCGGAACTCCAGAAGCTGTCCGATACAGACAAATAGATTACGTTGAGCTCTCAGTTAAACTAATAAAAGGCAGGTGTTGTTACGCGCATACACATGCATACCGATGGATGTAAACGACCCAGAGAGAGAAGCGAAGAGACAACCACGAACATCATTATTATTGTCATTATTATTATATATTGAATTGATTTTCACAGTTCAACGGATAAGACAGAAATGCGGCGGACGCACCTTTGCAAAATCTTTGGTTTAGTTAATAACGAATCATTGTGGCACCTGAACTGCCCCAAACAAACTTATCAACGCTGTCGAACCGCGACAGTTTCGGATGAAGGCTGAGGTTCGAGCCAGCTGAATCACGTGTGCAGACCGAAGCAGTGATACGCGGGTGAAACAAATTTAATTTATTGTATCAGATTGCCTAGGTTGTCTGTATCACGTAACAAGGTGCCTCAGAATTCGAAGCACAGTGTAGCCATCCATTATGACCAGAATGTTCTCCAGTTCAATTCCAGAGACCCTCTACCCAAACGGGAGCCACATGACATAGAGGTATGTATCCTCATTGTTGCCGAAAAAATCTTACAAACTGGCGTACTCTAAAGTAGAAATGGCGAGACGGCTCAGTGGTTAGAGTGCGAATTTACTGATTGGAAGGTTCGTGCTTTGAACCTGACCTCTGCTTCTCTACTTCCCCTGTCTAGGCTTGGGAAACGTGGCAGTGACCCAGCTCTCGTGCTTCCCTCGGGTGGCATGGCAGTTAGGCAACGAAAGGGTGCTACACCTGAACAACTCTAAAACAAGATCGCAGCGTTTAACGGCAGCGTTTACCTTTAGATTATCCCTTTTTGACTAAGATGTCCGTATATTGGAAACATGCACTTTCTTTACATCTTTTTGGGTGACCATGAAATCAAATAAACACAAAGCTGAATGGTAGTTAGGTAAACTGCTGCCCAGTTTTATGCCTTCTACGAAACTACCCTTGCCACCAATCAAATATAGGAGTTGGATTCGAGATTAAATGGCGTTTGGAAAGTTCCATTAAAAGATCTGTATGTACTCTCGTCTGGAGTGGGCATAAATCGTCGTATCGCATTGTCTAAACTTATTTACACCAACAGAACATGGTCAAATAACATCCCAGTTACCCAGTTTCTTTGAAACGCAACACTGCGAGCAGATGTTCTGACATCAACTACTCAAGGTTTGGAGCGTTGGAATAATACTGAGGCAGCAATGACAGCTTTCCTTTGTATCACACTGCTAACGAGAATTGATAAGATTCTTTCATCCAACAGTTAAACAAAACTCGTCACTGAAAGTAATGTCTGATCCGTACAACGAAAAGAGATGGTGATCCATCCATCAGACTAGATGGCTTCTGGTGAGTTCTTAGATCACTTACGATCCTATCGGCTGATCTTCATGACTTTAGCAGTAACTGTTGATTTGATGAAACCGTGCTATCAGGACATGCCAGTTACAATATGTATGGAGAATAAGTAACCAACCGCGAATTCGTTACTTACCTCACTTTCAGAACGCCTAAGCTGTTCAACAACTGCCTGTGTGCGCGTGAGCTCATCATTCACGCGAGACATGGATTCTTTGGATCGATTCTGAAGTTCCGTCAATTCTGTACGTAACTTATCCACCAGGTCACGTGACTCAATTGCTTCACTTGTTTGACGTTCACGCACGTCTTGCAGTTCCTTGTTAGTTTTCTCCAATTCCTTGATGCGTTCTCCAGTGACCACACATTGCGTCTAGTAAACACACGAATGTAGCCAGCAAACTAACAGCCAAAATGTGTGTATTTTAGACATATTCGCCAAAGTCAAAAGCCAAACAGAACATCAGAACTCAGCGAAACTTGATGCAGTAGTTCCATGCCAACAATGGACTATGAAGAATACTCTTTTTAATGGTTCATCTGTTCGGTGGAGGTCACTTTGGGTCTAAACTCGATGGGAGCAGAACCAATAGGGGAAAGGGGACGTTGGATGGACAGGTCAAACACCATATCACACATGTCTAGGCTATTATCATTCGAGGAGTGAGTCCGTATGTGACCACGTGATATGAATTGCCTGACTAGGGGGGTGATTATCTATATTCAGCCCAAATACTACCCAGTCAGACTGATCAGCCGCGGTCGATCTCGTTTTAGATTGATGCCAATTTTAGGACAAATTATCGATTGCTATCTTGTTAACATTTACGTGAGAGCGTTCTGTCTGGTTTACTCAAAAAGTCCGTGCCCAAAATGCATCTTGCAGTGGACGACCTGGTAGTTTTATTAGCTTATCTGAAAAGCTGATTCGTAAGAGATGCTCTACTGATGCTCTACTCTACCTACATTATACTTGTATACAAATTGTGAAGCAGAGGGAGAAGGAGAGGTGGAAAAACAAAATTACTACTTAAACGACAGGGTAGTATTACTATCGCTGTCATTACCAGTGCGGTCAATGCACCGCTCGCCGAGAAACCTCACGGTTGTGGCGCAGACTAAAGAAGATGAAGCTGGAAAAACGCATGAAGCAACGCAAGGTAATTCGATAGTTTCCATTTAGAATTCGCCTTCAATGAGTCGCTCAGAGGATGACCACGTGATGTGGTTTTCGTGACTGAAGGATGAGTAGCACTATATTCCAAGTCAAACTCCGCTGACCAGTCGCTCGTGGATGTATGGTTTAGTGTTAAACTACTCACCGAGAGGTTGCGAATTCCAGACCCCCGCAAAACTTGGTGAAATGCGCACTGCTGATGACTTCCCAATAATGGTGAAACAGTTATCCAGAGCGTCTCGGCTTTTCAGTATGGATTAGTTTCACTTAAAGGGCAAAATTTCTATAAAAAATTACTGTTGTGGACCACATTCTCCTTAATGCCTTCTTATAACCGTGAACTCCGGTCTGGATAACCGATTGATAGTCTGGTGCGCTTGGCCAAACCAGAAAAAGTCAATGAACATGCGAACCGGCTGATCTGTTGTTCACTGCCGCGTACAAGGGGTCAAAAAGTGATACTAGGAATACAACTCATCTGTCAAGGGCGAGTGAAAAACAACCAGTGAAATCTGCCTCGACGAAAACGGTTATTCCATTGGCTGTTATGTAGTCCCGCTACGTTCGGAGCTGGTTATCCCAATAATTACCAACTCTCCTTATATTAACATCAGTTCTATATTTAACGAGTCATCAAAGCCTACCATTCGCCTACCTATCGCTGAGCTTTGTACATATTGGTCCGAATGACACGACTGAAGTTAGATGTGCATATCTGCAATGCTGTACTATTAAACCTGAGTTCTCAGGTACATTTACGATACCATTTTCGATGATTAGGGATATTAAACATTAGATGAGAGCAGGTCTTTGTGGAGAATATATTCTGATAACTTTAAAATCGTGACAAAAATGTTCTGTCAGAAACAGCATCTGAAACTGACTGCATGAAAGAATGGACACCGGAAAGACCAGTTCGGTTAAGCTTTATTTTACTGCCACCCGGTGATAACCAAGCTTAGTTGTCATTAAGTTGATACATTCCTAGGGGTCATGTCGTTTGACATATTGGAACGCATGTGGCCTCCAGTCGCAATTCGCCTCTTAAGTAGGTGTCAGAGTATCAAGCTCATCATAGATTTACTCACCTTCGCGTCACTCAAGTCCAGTAGATCAGCACGAAGGCGGTTCAATTCGTCCCGTAGCTTGGCGTTCTCTGATTCCGTACGACGTCCCTTGGCAATTGCACGCTCTGCATTCTCGCGTTCCACCTCCAGGGCAGCCTCAGCTTCCGAGACTGTCTGAAGCTTGCTCTCCAGTTTGGCGGCTTTATCACGCCACATACCCAGCTGAATTTCTTTGCTAGCCAGTTGGTCCTGCAGACGCTTCACTGTTCGACTCAGTCCGGCAATCCGATCCGCGTTTGCTTGAACGTCAGTAAGCAGGCCGAATTCTCCACTGACTATTTGGTTGATCCGTGCTGAAAACCAAACATTAATCGAAGGCCTAGTTCAGGGCAACAGAAATCAATACCTCGTCTAATCCCACAGCACTGTTCGGTGTAGGCTTACAAACAAGTGCCTTCGCTGGTATTGCAATACTCCAGTGCCCGGATAAAAGCGGTAAACCAAAATTCGCGAATCAGACGGGATCATCATCATCATAATCACACGCTCAACACTAGCCCACATCAAACAAGCCTCAAGAAGTGGTGCGGTAGCTCTGGGGTGATGTATGAGTATCCTATCAGACAGCTGAAATTTTTTGGCTCGAAACGGGTCTACAGACAACGGGAACTGCTGAAGTACATACAGGTGCGATCAGCCAGAACAGGTTACTTTAGGGAGAGGACGATATAGATTGGATACGGAAGTATCACTTTCCACAGTAGTACTGTGAACATTAAAGCCGCAACTCATCACATTTAGGGGATCACATTTTTCCAAGCACATTGATTTTGTAAGGTATCCAAAGGTACCAAGAGTGGTGACCAAACCTTGACCTGGCAGAGGGGTATGAAAGAGATTACGGGACGCTTGGGTGCTGTCGGTGATACCTGCCTTTCAGGATGGAAATCGTGAGATGCCTACTGCATCTGGTTGGAGGCGCTGCAAGATATGGCTGTTAATCGATGTCAATGGCGTTTGTGTTGTCAGTTTCCATCGAGCGTCTGGAGATGTGGGCACCTCGGAATGATTACACTGATAGCAAGAAGTCCCTTCCCCATCCACTTTTATTCTTTTCTTCACAATGCGGCTTTCAAAGAAATCGTGGTTGCACGGCAGCGAAGCATCAATGATAAGTACTGAGGTCATACTGTCCATGATGATGATGATGATGACATAGATAGAGAGAATGTTGGCCTGACCTTTACTCTGTGAATACTAGACAAAACGATAAATAAGAAAGCAAGGAGTCGTGCCATAAAGAGGCGCAAGACGGTGATTTCTGCGTTCCAAATCATTTAGCTAACATTTAACGACGCACAATGTGACCTCATCTGTATTGTCCGCCTTAGAATCCGACCAACCGACGATATATTACTACCGGGACAATTTTCTCAGTAACTGTTGTGGTTGAAACCCACCCCTGCTCAAAACGAGAATTTCCTTCGTGAGAAGCATTACTCATAAGGTTACTGACTGCTCACTAGCGATTTGCCCTTCATAAGGCTAATCAGACAGGCGAAGTTTTCGAGTTTCTGTTAAACCTATGTTCCATTTGAAATTGCACGTAACTGGGAAAGTGATCTCATTTTCAAAAGGACTCAAGCGAATCTGTCATTCGTGATATCCCTCGAGAACAACCTCTATCTAAAGAACCTCAAAAAGGGCAAGGTCGGTGGTGAGCTGACAAATGATCTTCAGCAACCTTGTGAAAAAACAGACTCCGGTTCCGGGAATATTACGCTGACTGAAACGTGAGGCGGCCTTTATGCAGTACATTTGGTTGATGAATGTCACAAAAGAAAGAGAGAGTTAAGCAACCTGCTTAGGGGTGTACTCCACCAAGTGAGTGGGTTGATTGGGAACCAAGTTTGCTCTTGCTCAGATGCCCTCACACAATTACAGGCCGATAGAGTTGAAACAACTGAAGACAGTCACCATTTCACCCAAAACACCATGCTAACATAATTTTGCTGCAATAGCTTTTTAGATCAGGTGAACGGTGTACTTCATGTGGATTGTAGGCTCAATCAAGGACGAGTGTCTAGCGAACTTACGTTGGACTGGAGTTGTCCGACCACCAGCTAGAGACTGAAATGATCGTTGTACGAATCTCCAGGGAGATTCGAGTTTCGCTTGGTGTGCACTGCACGATGTCTCTTGGTCTTTCGACTGGCTTCACTTACAGGACAGAGTATGAAGGAGATCACGAAACGCTTGGGTGCTGTCGGTGCTACCCGCCTTCCAGGATGGAGACCGCGTGATTCCCACTGTGCCTGGTTGGAGACACTACAAGATATGGCTGCCAACCGATGTCAGTGGCGTTCTTGTGGTCAGATTGCCTGAGTGAATATCTGGAAGTTTGGGCACCTCGGAATGATTGTGGTAAGCTGGCACCAAGTCCCTCTCCCATCCACCTTTATTCTTTTCTTTACAATAAGTCTTTCAAATAAGTCATGGTTGTACGGCAGTGCAGCATGGTTATCAACAATGAACTTGCTGTGTCTGATGATGATGAAACCTGATCATAGGGAGCTTGGCACCTATTTGACTGACCCGAGAAAGCTTGGATGACCTAGCGGAT